>NC_133811.1:1420000-1550843 GCF_043250625.1 Sebastes fasciatus | reverse complement strand
TGAGTTGTTTTATTCCCCGTGATGATCTCGCTCTCGATTTGACCCTGAATAAAAAACCCAGGTGAAGGTGAATCGTACCCGTTCAGCTCGGGGACGACCTTGCCCACAGCCTTGGCGGCTCCAGTGGAGGCGGGGATGATGTTCTGAGAGGCACCACGTCCGTCCCTCCACAGCTTACCAGAGGGACCGTCAACGGTCTTCTGTGTGGCAGTAATGGCGTGGACTGTGCTCTGAAGGAGAGGGAGCAGAGGGTTTCATTAAATGACAGATTCATCATTTATGTGTTGAATAAGGTTGTTAAGATTACATCTTGTGTCTTAGGAAATGCTAATCTGTTCTAGCAATAAACTGCATAACATACTAACATACCAGCAAGTTAGTGAATTTAGGTTGTGCTCATCTTAAACACGAGGAAATATAATTTACTTCAAGAATATGAGTCAACAAAAAACATGGATGACCAATTATTTCAAGTAAAAATAGCAAACATTTGCTAGTTTCAGCTTTATAAATGCAAAAACGTTTGCTTTTCTTGGCTATTTTTGGCTGCTGGTCAGACCAAGTAAGCTTTTGTTGATGTGGTCTATAAAATGATCTCATAAATTGAGTGTTGTGTGTAATTATTATTATTTATTTTTTTTACTTTATTTTTTCCCTTTTTTTGAGGTTGTTTTCATATATGCAATTTACAGTTTATTACAATAGTTTATAAACCAATTTTTTAAGTAGTTGAGCTTAGAGACGAACACACTAAGTACACTAGAGAAAACAATTGAAATAAAATGAAGAAAATAAATAATAATAATAATAATAATAATAATAATAATAATAAAAAGAAAGAATAGAAAAGAATAATAAAAAAGACACAATAATAATACAAAGATAAGAAAGTAATAATAATAAATTAAATAAACAAATAAGTTAATATAAAATAAAGTGTGGTGGAAGGGGAGCGCAGAGATATAGTAATATCATTTACATGGGCACTCACACGCATCCTCTTTCACATGTCAGGTCGTTGTGTGTAATCTAAATCAATGAAATGTCGGAGTTCTTTACCATGAGACCCTCAACGATGCCAAAGTTATCGTTGATGACCTTGGCGATGGGAGCCAGGCAGTTGGTTGTGCAGGAGGCGTTGCTATGGAGACGAGATAGGGACCACATGTTACCAACGACACAAAGTTAAGGTGCCACTTATATCAGAAGTGCACAGACACTCAGTGTATTTTAAGAGATGATCTTGGTTTGACATTCAATTCTTTTTTTGGCAGAGCATCTAAAAGCATCCAGATGTTCACATCTGTCCTCGCCAAGTTTGATGACACTTGACATGCTGCGTCACACTAACAGGACGTCACACTTCTGATCCTAAATCTGTCCAAAACTAAAGGTCATCATCATGAAATAAAACTGAGATTAAAACTACAAAGTAAATCAAACTACAGTTTTAGAAGTTTACCATCTGTTGCTACATAAACTCGAATGTTCTGAACATCCGTGTCGATTATAAAATATAGAAACGTGACTCCTTCAGATCCACAATCAGCAGCGACTCACCTGACAACCTTCATGGAGTTGTCGTACTTCTCGTGGTTGACGCCCATGACGAACATGGGAGCGTCGGCGCTGGGAGCGGAGATCACCACCCTCTTAGCTCCGCCCTTCAGGTGAAGCTAGAGGGACGCACAAGGGGTCAAAGGTCGGAATGTGACAAATAACATGCATGCAATTTAAATGATGACCCTTTGATTTAAGTTATGGTCAGCCTGGGAGCAGCTGGTGAACTTACAGAGGCCTTTTCGATGGTGGTGAACACACCGGTGGACTCAACAACATAGTCAACGCCAGCATCGCTCCACTTGATGTTGGAAGGGTCCTTCCTGTTTGATTACATCACACATAACAGAGGTTAAACAGTGCTGGAAACAGACTCGTAGGTAAAGCTGATCAAATGTAAATGTAAAAGTGCACGTACTCGTGGAAGACCATGATGTGCATGTTGCCGATGACCAGCTTGCCGCCCTCGGCCTTCACCTCTCCGTGCTTCCACACGCCGTGAGTGGAGTCGTACTTGAACATGTAGACCTGCAGGAGGGGGGCAGATAGGATGGAAGTATTAACCCTCTGAGACCACGCTGACACTTTACTGTCTTTAAGAGGCTGTAGTGGGCTCAGTTTTAAAGCTGGTACTGGTATCATATGAAACTAGGAAACCTGATGAATCCATTGTGTGTGGTGTCATGTTTCCCTTAACTAGTCAGGAAAGGCGCTGAATAACACTTCAAAATTTAGGCGAAATTTTGTCATGTCAAAAGTTTTTGATCCCAAATCACAGCATGTCTTTTTCTCTGGTGTTCCTCAAGGTCTTGGTGTCTTAATGTGGTATTTTGGAGGAATTATTGATCATTTCTATCAGTTCTCCAGTGGTAAAAAATGGTTAAATTTAGCACCAAGTCTGTGTAACAAATGGTATCAACGCAAAAATTGCTGCAACAATTTATGAGACATAATAGAGGATGAGGATGACCATCATATACGTCAATCATCATGTTCTAAACCCTTGTACACATTTTAATGAACTAATTGATTAATGTTTATTTCTGACACACAGTGCTGAGCTTCATCTCAGATTAATCTTCAGGTTCCAGCTTTCAGATGATGTACACCATTTCTATGTGACATCTACTGCTGACCTGCTGTCTCCCCCTAAAGACACCCTGGACCCCTCTAAAGAAGACGAAAATGGTTCTATGTGGGTCTCATAGGCTTAACATCTGCACCTATTAGAATAAAATAAGAAATAATCAAAGAACAGCATCTTTAATCAAAGTGTAGCATCTCCACAGGTAGGTTTCCAAACCTTTACATTAGCTCTCTGCCTTCACTTAATGCTTTAAAATCCCTCATTTAATAACTCCCCATAACCCAAAGATGATTGTGCAGACAAATTTGACTTAACTTGACCACCTTTTACACTTAGCCATTAGCTTACGGGGTTGTGCTTTCCCTAAAATATATACTTTTTCCCAGAATGAACTTTGGAAAGGCTTTGAGAACTACAAAATGATCAAAACAGTTTCTCTCAGAAAAAAGTGAGTACAGGAAGTCCTCTCACCATGTAGTCCAGATCGATGAAGGGGTCGTTGATGGCCACCACCTCGACCTTGCCTCCAGTGGCGGCGGCACGGGTCACCAGACGGCCGATACGTCCGAATCTGAAATGCAGGAGGATGCAGGAGGATGCAGGAGGATGCAGTCAGCGTGGAGAAGTGAAACTCAGCAGCATCACAGCGGGGTCAGTGCGTAAAAGAGCCCATTTATTTGACAGACATGAAACATGGATAAAAGAAACAAAGATTATATATATTGAGTAAAAGCTCTTGAGCAGATGTTTTGTCTGCTCTGTGAAGTCTGCAATATTGTATTTTAGAGCAGCTTTGGTGCAAAAGAAAAGACTGCTTCATCCACCTCCCACCACATTTCCCCTCTCTGACCAGCAGGTGGCAATGGGAGCTAAACTAATACGGGAGTCTCAGCGGAGGACAGCAGGGCCATACAAGGAAGGCCTGCCAACCTTGACTGAAGATAACAATGGTTGGCACGGCAGCCCAAAGCCTGTTTACGCCTAATATGGCTGCCGTCGCAGCAGGTCAGACAGCGAGCAAAGAACGGAGGGCAGGGGTGTTGGGACCGATTTTTATTAGACATATTAACCACTTCACTGGAAGAAGGAGACTAAAGAGAGAGTGAGAGGAGAGATCTCATACATCCTTCATTTGAACTTACAGGAGGAGAGAGGAGGAGGACGCAGACATGAGGACAAGGACAACACAGACTGACTTATAAAAAGGTCACACATCAACCACAGGAAAATAGAGATGTAACTGTCCAAGTCCACTCAGGTCTACTCCTGATACGTCTCAACTAATGTGGAATAAATGGCTCTGTTGGAGAGCCTGAGAAAGCTTAATGTGTTGGCTGAAGGCAGGTGGTGTTTAAAGGGCAGTTAAAGGGAAGTCCTAGCATTGTTAATGATACATCCTCCATCTGACTTTAATGAAAAGTTCAAATTCAAACTAGTCTAAGGGTGCTTTCACAAGCCATGTTTAGTCCCAATCAGAGTGAAATTGATACTTCTGGTTGGTGTTCTATTGAGTTTGGTATTTCACAGTGCACAAATTAAAGTGAACCAAATAAAAAAGAGAATTAGCTGAGGGACTTTCATCTCAAGAGCTGCCACTTCTATGGAGGGAATCACAGACTTTGAAATATTGCTGTCAAAGTTTTTTCACTTTAGTATGAAAGTCCTATTCATAACTTTTATGTAAATAAATGAATAATAAATGAATTCAGTGGGCAGAGAGCAGAGTTGCCACATAATAAGTAAAGTTCAGTTCAGTTTGTCCAGACTACAGAAATAATGGAGATATGATAAGAACGTACTGTTGAACCTTTATCAGAGCACAGACGAGGCTGCTGCAGTCACGCACACTTCTCTTTAGTTTAAATACGTGAATGTGTGCAGATAACTCATTCATAACTGCATTTATTCAGGAAAAGACCGATTATGTCGGTTAACTCGCTGATTAGGAAATTATGAGAACCTGCCTGGATCTCCACTCCCAACACGGCTGTTTAAATGTCCCAGAAGTCATTGTGTTGCCGTAACAAAACAGCATAAAGGACCAATTTGTTGAATCAGGAATCAAGTTAAACAGTCACTTGAAGCAATGAGGGGTTTTAGTGCCTGGCTCAAGGGCACTCACAAGATCCAGAGGAAAAGAAATGCTGCCACACTGTGCTGTACAATCTGAGTCCTGTTATGTAACGTTGCATGTCTCCAGGAGTCACGTTACATACTGACTGTCATCATGGGACAGTTTGAACCTGGTGACACAGACAATCACACCCTCTGCACGCCAACAGAAGAGACCCCGTCTATCTAGAGAAAGGTCAGAGTGCAGCAGGAAGTTCAAACTGCTCTTGGTAACAAGGTTGTCACAGATGGTGGAAGGTCGTTGCTACAATTATACTTTATATTTGTATCATGCAACCTAACGGCACAACAGCAGCTTCTCAGGTGACGGTGGATGTTTTTTTATCCACTATCCTTTGGTAGCATTTATGTGCACATTATAACACTGCTGTGCTGTCTCAACTGCTAACTGCAGCTTGGACAGTGCATCTCAATATGCGCTCTATACATTTACATACATGCACAAAATACCTTTTCTTTGACTACTCATACTGATGCTAGGGCTGTCCCGACCATGTTATGGGCTTCGAAGTTTCATCGAGAAATAAAAGCTTTGCGGCGCGTCGCAGCGCAGCGCGTTGCAGCGCAGCACGGCGCAGCAGGCTGACATGTTCTTCTGTCTCCATCTCCCCCATTTAAGCTGCGGGACAGGGCCGCTGCCACACTACTGTACACATTCACCTCTACACATACCAAACAGCAATATCCGTCTGAGAATAACTAATAATAACTCATGTTGAATATGAATAATGAATAAAGTTGTGGGGTTATTCCTTATTTCATGAGCTATTTTGGGATCTATACATTATTATTACATACTTACTGTATATAAATACAAAACAAAAAAGGAAGCATTGGAATACTGATCTGTAGGTCAATTACCATGGCAACGGTGGAAGCTTCGAAGCATTGGGGTCAGCCCTAACTGATGCAGTCATATAAGGCTGATATATAAGAAACAGCAAGAGGTTAGCCTTCCATCCAATGCAAGCTGCCTTGCACTAGGTTCTGAAATGTCTAGTTCTGATGTAGTTAATGCTAATCAATATTGAGCAGTAGAGTGTAGATTTAAAAAACTTCACTTTAAGGTGAACTAATCTAATTAATGTTTCTCATAGTTTAGCTTTCATCCAGGAGACCCGTGTGAAACCAACAACAATGTTAAGTTTCACTTTCACTTCACAAAAACATAGTTATTTGAACCCAAACCATGATATGTAATCTTAAAGCTAAGTGTTTTTGTTTTAAGTGTGTCGAGGGGTCCTGACTAAGCATCAATATGTGACGAGTTGGGATGAGAACATGTTGACTGTCCACATCCGTGAGAACATGTTGGTTCACATCCGATGTAAGTTTCATCATCAGATGGTGCAAACCCTCACGGACGCCCAAAGTAGAACTTGGGCTTAACCGAGGCTTTAGAAATGTCAAAAAGTAGAAAAAAACTCAAATCTGGCAAATTACTGACACAACACTATAAAACCTTTGCTCTGTATTTGAACCATGCTATCTCTCCAGTAACAGTGGACAGCCACAGGGCAGTGCCTGGGGTCCAACTACTGTTTTGCCGTGCTCAAGAGCAGCGGCAGAAGTATTTCTAATAACCAAGTTGCTGGTCTTTGCAGTGGGAGGAAACCCCAGGCGATTACTGGGAGGATATGCAACCCAGTTTGTCAATCATAAACCTCATTGTCTACATTTCAGCTTTACTTCACAGGAAGAACGGACCTGAGGGAAAAGTGTCAGCGCACATTAGAGTTTCACGGTGTTAGTTTTGGGAAGCCACCAAGCAGCCAGAAGGCCAGAATAGACCCGAGCCCATCTTCTGTTTCTGAGGCTCAGTGTTGGTGTTGATCCGAGGCCAGAACCAAGGAGCTAAATCTCCCTGCAGCTCGACAGCAGCTGCTTCACCGAGGAGGAGGAGGAGGAAGAGGAGGAGGAGGAAATGTTTCACTGGTGAACTCCGAGTCTGAGCAGCGTCTATAAACCACCGGCCGGATGATCTCTGACCGTCAGCGGAAAGGTTAGAGGGTTAAAAATAGACGAGGGGAGAATAGAAGGAATGTGACAGCTGAGGAGAGCAGCGAGATTGGAGGGTCTGAAGGGTGTGGAAGAAGAGGGGACGCCAACCGTGACACCACAACACCAGCGGACTATAAATAACCAGAGAATAGACGGGTCCTGTCCAAAGTCCTGTCCAGCAGCAGTTAGAGACAGAGAAAGAGTCTCAAATAAAAGGGAAATAACTATTATTTTTAAGGATTATTGTGGGGGAGATTGTCAGATAATTAATACTTGTTCATTTTTTATTTTATGTTGTGTTGCATTCATTGGGTAAATGCTTTTATTTTAGTCACTTAACTTTTATTCCCTATAAAAGCGCACATATCAGGAGCAATTTGGGGTTCAGTGTCTTGTTCAAGGACACTTCAGCACTTAGAGATACTAGTATTTGACTTTACATTTATATCATTTAGTTAATTAAATATATTTTATATACTTTCCACTCATGGATTTAAAGTTTTACATGGTTGTTGGACATGTAATGTTAGGCTGCAACTAATGATTATTTTCATTAATTGATTATTTTGCTGATTATTCTCTCGATTAATAATAATTTAGTTTACCAAATGTCAGAAAATGCTGAAAATTCACAATTTCCGAGAACTCATGGTGACATATTCAAGTAGTTTGGGTCCAAAACCCAAAGATATGCAGTTTAATATCACATAATAACATATATAATAAACATCAGGGCTCAGCCCGGGGCAAGTCAAATGCCAGGTTGGGCTTGTCTGATCAGGTAAATGGTAAAAAAAGAATTACATTTTTTTTTTTTTCCGGAGGAGATTATGGAATTACCCAATAACTGCTAATAAATCAAACAACTTGTATAGGGGCAGGTGAAAATGGCCTTTAGGCAAGTAGGTTTCAAACCCAATTGCCCAACCGGGCGTTAACGTTGAACCCTGAACATGAACATTTAATCCAGGATATGTAGAAACGTTTTGGTTCTTTATAAGACACCCAAAGCATCAATTTAACATCTACTTCAGAGAAATCATCTCCTCATTGAATCACATCCTACTTTCAAATTTCCTCTCCTTCAACCGACTCTATCACGCTCTCATGGTGAAGTAATTCATCTCAGATAATCAGTGGAGGGTCACAGAAACATTGTCGGGGTCCTGAGGCTGGAGGACCTTTACACCCACAGCTGCTTATATTCTATTATTAGTGATTTAGGAAATGAAGACACTCGGCCTCACATCACGTCCTTCTGGAAGGAAGCAGCAGCTAAAAACCCAGAATATCAAAAAAGTCCAGTAAAAGCAGAGAGGTTGTTTATCTGCTGCAGCCTTTCAACACTCATCAGACGCCTCTAATGCCACTGAATAAGCTGCCGGATGGTACAGTGTCACATTTCTGTAGACATGAGGATGAACTGATGAAGGATTCTGGATGCCTATAAGATCATTTCCACTCATCAAACACTTCCACCAAGAAAATTAAATATGAATATTTTCTTCTATTGTAAGTTTTTTGGGTACATAATGTCTTTTAAAAATGCTTTATAAAACATCTTTTACATTTTGTTTTATCTCTGTATGTTTGACCAAAAGTCCCTGTTTTTATTGCATGTTCTGTGTATGATGTTCTTTTATTTCTTTCTTTTGTGAAGCACTTTGTAACTCTGGTTTTGAAAGGCGCTATAGAAATAATGTTTTTTATTATTATTTATATTTGTATTAATAAATGCCACCTTGTGTGTTTGCACAGACTCCTGCTGACATATGTGCTTCTTCAACATCCCATTTCAAGGTTTCCAGTGCCCCTGTAGAGAAGCACTTCTTCTTATGTCATCTAATGACAGCTTTACACTAAGAGGTTCTCCAGAGGACACCACTACACTAATGTGAAGGAAAAAGATGAGAACTTTTCTGAGGGACTAAAATCTAAATAAAAAGCACCAACTCACCCGTTGACTCCAATCTTCACCATGTTGTCTGATATGTTCTAGTCCTCACTGGAAGAAAGGGGGAAGGTTTAAGACAAAGTTCATTCATATTTGATCCCAAAACAACACAGAACAGAGCATCATGCAAAGATATGAAGCTGCAACAAGGACTCCAGAAGACTAATAATACATTACTTCACTAAAACCTATAATCAAAATGCAGAAATACTCAATTTAAACGAGAAAATTAGCATTTTGGACTAACTAACTTTTTTTGAAAGAAGCATACAGATTAATTAGCAGACCAAGTCACAGGAATTATGAGATGAAATCCCCTGAAGTCCGTTTTTTGACAGTTTGTCTCTTCAAAACAGAAGAAGCCTCTGTTAGTTGAATAAAGTGTACCGTCAGTGAAGGCACCTGGTCAGTCCTGGTCAGTCCTGGTCCTCAGAGGGAGAAGTGAACGCGGGGGACGAGCTGAGGTGGCGCTGCCATTTATACCCACCGCGCGCCGCCGCCGCCACCGCCGGGCACGCCCCCCATCCAAGGTCGCGTGCAGCTGCCTGTTAAACCCGCGTCCAGCAGGAAGGAGTCAACCAGGAGTCACCAGGTTTGCTGGAGTTTAAACAGGTCTACAGTAGTTTAAACAGGTTTACAGGAGTTTAAATAGGTTTACTGGAGTTTAAACAGGTTGACAGGAGTTTAAACAGGTTTACTCTCCAGTCAACCTGTTGAGTTTAAACTCCTGTCAAACCTGTTTAAACTCCTGTCAACCTGTTCAAACTCCTGTAAACCTGTTTAGACTCCAGTAAACCTGTTTAAACTCCTGTCAACCTGTTCAAACTCCTGTAAACCTGTTTAGACTCCTGTAAACCTGTTTAAACTCCAGTAAACCTGTTTAAACTCCTGTCAGGTTTACAGGAGTTTGAACAGGTTTACAGGAGTTTACAGGAGTTTAAACAGGTTGTCAGGAGTTTAAACAGGTTTACTGGAGTTTAAAGAGCAGCTGAGAGGAGACACAACACACCTTAACACACCTGACTCACTAACTTCTGTTACTTCGACACTGTGTGATTTTTAATGGCCTATTTTCTATAAAATATCACTCCTCCGCAAAGAAAAGTAGTTCCAGCGCAGGGGTTAGATAGACTATGTGGTTGCTAAGCGACAACGGCTAAGTAGCACAAACTAAGCTGGGCTTCCTGCTCTATTTCAATGATTTGATCTTGTTTTATCCTCCTAAAGTTCAGGATATTAATTGCTTTTAGCATGTGTATATTGTAAAGCACTTTGTAACTTTGTTTTTGAAAGGTGCTATGAAAATAAAGTTATTTTAGATTTTTCATTAATATAAAAATTAAACAAGACTTGTGAAAGAAGGAATAACACATTCCTCTTACAAACCAAACATTACATTTATAAGCAATAAAACCTGCTCTTGTTTAATTTAGTCTCACTAGGTCTGGTATGACCAGTAGGCCTATCTTATGCTGGCTAATGTTAGCTAATATTAGCAAACTTTCAATACGCTTAGCTTATGCTGTAAGTGACATTAAGTCAGTAAAAACATATTAGAAATGTAATTTAAATAAGTACTCATATAGTGACACCGAGAAATGTACAGTATGTGTGTAGGCGACAGGCCCTCAAATCTTATTATAATATTATTATCAATTTGTATTATTTATTTATAATTCTCTACATATATTGTGTTATATATTGTAGCATTACATAATTTACATGTTACATACTCCTTTATTCTAAACTTGACTTTTCTCTCTGATGAACAAATTATGTAATAGTGACACATTTTCTAAATTACCTCAAACATATATTTGGCATTTTTGTTCTACAATTTTTTCTAAGTTATTTTGTCGATAAGTAAAGTAAAATACATCTATCTGTCTAAAGACCCAAAGTGTTCAAAATACACAAATAAGTCATTATTAAATAAGCAATCATATTAACAAAACAACCAAAATATATAATGTAACCATAAAAAATAATTTGCTTCAATCTAAATGAGTGGACAGCCAGTCACATAACTGGCTCTTTACACAGTTTACTATATGTACTTGTTCATTTAGTTGATCATAATATCATCCTATTATTATATTCCACAGTATACATCAATCACTGCATCATTCTCACAAACTCTCCATGTAACTGCAACAAGCACCACATTAGTTTTACTGTCATTGATTAAGAAATAAAAACCTCTTTGTACACATACAGAGTTTGAACTCAGATGTTTTCAGTGTAGTTGATCTTTTAACTGGTCCTCAGTCCTGAACCAGACCTCTCCACCCCCCCACCCTCTCTCTCTATCCTCCTGTCCAGTCTCATTTTCACTGTTTGACACTGTTGGTCATGTGATGCTGTGGAGCGCTCTGCTACGTGAACAGAGCTTGCACAGAGAGGAAATGTCATGACAGGTTCTCTCTTAAAGCTTTGAGCTGCCTCAGTCATTATACAGCAGGTCACGGAGCTACAGTACATTTGATATTTCTAGTCTAAAAAACAACTGTCAAATTTACAAGAAAACCAAGGATTTATATTATTACATCCCAAAGCAGTAAAATAATTTGGGAGATATTTCAGTCCAGTTGCAGCAGTTCGGGAAAATAGTCATGAAATTGAATGTATTGATTCGTGAAATCAATTGGTATGTGATCCATGTGTAATTGTGAACTGGGAAGTATGGAGCTAAGAACGGCGCGTAGGGAGGTCGGGGTGGATGGGTGGGTCAGAAAACACAGGACTTTCACCAGGAGACCGGTGTTCATGCCCCGTGTGAAACCAGAAGTCAACATTGATTTATTTGTCACATAACTTCTGTACTTAAATTACAACACTTCTGGAGTTATTTAACCAAAGCCACGATTGTTTCCTAAACCTTACTAAGTAGTTTTTTTCACATAACTTCTGTATTTAAGTTACACGACTTCTGGTGTTATTTTAAACCCAAATCGTGATCTTTTCATTAACCCAAGTATTTTTGTTGCCTAAACCTAACCAAGTTGATCTTTTCCTAAACCTAACTAAGTAGTTTTGTTGCCTAAACCTAACCAAGTCGATCTTTTCCTAAACATTAGTAAGTAGTTTTATTTTGAAAAGACTGGAGCAGAAATTGACACATGCGTCACGTGTTGCTGGACATTCGTAGGAAAACGCACAAAAAATACATATATGAAAATCGTGCTGATTGTCACAAATAAAAAAGGGAAATTTGTGTCAAAGTACACAAATCAAATAGATTAAATTTTGTGACTATTTCACAAACAAATCAATAGACTTATTTATGAAGATAAGAGTGATATAAAGCTGTTTTGAATCAAGTTTGGACCTTCTTGACATGTGTTCTTGTGTTCCTGATGGCCTGCTGGGTGTGTTTGATGAAGCTCAGTCTCTCTGTGTTGTAATCAATGCAGCCATCACTCGGCTCCCCTGGTTCTGAGCTTATGTACAACCAACTGTATTCAGCCACAATCAGCGTACCCATTTTCTGCTCATCCAGCGGCAGCAGCAAAAGTAATGTAACCACTGGGAACAGAATACAGTATAATGACACGATTCATACTGTAACTGTACCTCTATTTGAATCATGATAAAAAGCACATGAGTCTCCCAACTTTCCACAAGAGAGGTCAAAAGATGTCGAGGTTAAAACTGGGCTGGCTTTGGTTGAATACTGTATTACAACAAAATTTAGCCCAGTTTTAATCTACATTGTTGTCTCGTTAATCAACAAATCCATGCTTACCGTACCTAGAAAATAACCATCTACAAAGCTAATTCACAAACAACTAGATAATGCATTTTATTTCAACCAAACCAAGACAAAGACAAATGTTGTTATGTTTCTGTTGATTGAGAGCGCCTGTCTTCACAGAGAGACGGTCCAGGTCTATTCTTGGATAATCAGTCTGCGGGCCAGATCTCCTCACATCATAACTCACCTCCATTATATTGTGTCGACATGCTGTTTAAACACAATGGAGCAACATCTGTCCGCTCTATTATTGATGGTGCAGGCAGGGCAGTTTATTAGGCAACATGAGCGGGGGCCGAGTGGACCAGAACAAACTGAGGAGTTTTAAAAATATCTTGTCACTGTGACACATAACATCTGATCTTAAGCTATTTTTACTCACTTACAGAACACAACACACAACTACAGTCCATCATGAAACATGTTCAGGTTCAGGTTTTGATGAGAAATGTTTCTACATGCTAGTCGTTCCCATTTAATTAAATTTTTGTATGTACAACACCTTCAGTTCACCAGGTGGAACACAGAAGGGAGAGGTGTTATAAACCAAAACTGTTTTTAAAGTCAGTCCAAGTCAACTCTCAAGTCATCAGAGACAAGTCTCAAGTCCTTTAGGGGAACTCTCTGAGGCTGTGTCTCTGAAGTGTGACTGTTTAGTCTCCTGCGTTGTTAGTGTTTTTTATAGAGGTAATATTACGTTCTTTAATCACATCTTGAAGCTGCGTAGCTATGCAGATCTTGACTGCAGTGTAATTTATTACCTCCGCCAAGGCCAAAGGCCTAGGAAAGAGGTAAGAAGGAGGTTAAGTTTTCACCGGTGTTGGTTTGCTGGTTTGTTGGTTTGTTGGTTTGTCCGTTTGGAGGATTACTCCAAAAGTCCGCGATGGATTTGAATGACATTTTTTGGAGGGGTGGGGTGTGGCACAATGAACAATCCATTAGCTTTTGGTGGCGATCCGGATCATGATCCGGTTTCGGGATTTTTTTTTAATAACTCCGCTCAGCCTGTGCATTAAAACCACAGGCCACCACAGGGGGGAAACCAGCCTTGGCGGAGGTCTGCGCTCTCCTAGTTTTCTACTGTCCAAGGATTTTATTTGAGGTAAAAAACACAAAATTTCAAGTCTCAAGTTTTAATGTTAGTGACTTAAAATATAAGGTTGGTGTTATTCTCTTACTGTCAACAAATCTCAAGAAAAGACCATGGATGTATAAAGAGAACAGGATACAGCGTTGGATGCAGGGCCCCGTTTAGTCTTATGAAAGTTGCTCAGTGGCGCAAGATGCCAATAAAGTTGATCTTCCTGGGTATAAAATTACCCAGATCTACCGCATCCATGGGCCCATAGAGAGGCAAAGTCCCGCCCCTTCCAGTTATCCACCATGGGACATTATTTCGAAAAAAATATAAATGGTAGTCAATGGAGAGAGACAAATATTTTGTTCGAATTGCACCATGAATCACACATATTAAGATTGCCAATTTAAAACCTAATTTTGTAAGTCAAGAAAGTCTAAGTTTGTTGTAAAACTGTTGAAGTATCAGACTGTGAAAATAAGTTATTAGAAAGAGGACACATCCAACAGTGTGGTAGTGACTTCTCTCTCTCTGAAGCTACGATGTCTGTGTGTTTCCTACTGACACCAGCAACATGTCTGATCCTTCTTTCTCTTCCTGTCTGATAAAAAAACCAGGAGTCACTGGTAAAACACATCAGGAGTCACTGGTAAAACACATCAATGACCAGGAGTCACTGGTAAAACACATCAGGAGTCCCTGATAAAACACATCAGGAGTCACTGATAGAACACATCAGGAGTCACTGATAAAACACATCAGGAGTCACTGGTAAAACACATCAGGAGTCACTGATAAAACACATCAGGAGTCACTGGTAAAACACATCAGGAGTCTCTGATAAAACACATCAGGAGTCACTGATAGAACACATCAGGAGTCACTGGTAAAACACATCAGGAGTCACTGGTAAAACACATCAGGAGTCTCTGATAAAACACATCAGGAGTCACTGGTAAAACACATCAGGAGTCACTGATAAAACACATCAGGAGTCACTGGTAAAACACATCAATGACCAGGAGTCACTGATAGAACACATCAGGAGTCACTGATAGAACACATCAGGAGTCACTGGTAAAACACATCAGGAGTCACTGATAGAACACATCAGGAGTCACTGGTAAAACACATCTAGAGTCACTGGTAAAACACATCAGGAGTCTCTGATAAAACACATCAGGAGTCACTGATAGAACACATCAGGAGTCACTGGTAAAACACATCAGGAGTCACTGGTAAAACACATCAGGAGTCTCTGATAAAACACATCAGGAGTCACTGGTAAAACACATCAGGAGTCACTGATAAAACACATCAGGAGTCACTGGTAAAACACATCAATGACCAGGAGTCACTGATAGAACACATCAGGAGTCACTGATAGAACACATCAGGAGTCACTGGTAAAACACATCAGGAGTCACTGATAGAACACATCAGGAGTCACTGGTAAAACACATCAGGAGTCACTGATAGAACACATCAGGAGTCACTGGTAAAACACATCAATGACCAGGAGTCACTGATAGAACACATCAGGAGTCACTGATAGAACACATCAGGAGTCACTGGTAAAACACATCAGGAGTCACTGATAGAACACATCAGGAGTCACTGGTAAAACACATCAGGAGTCACTGATAGAACACATCAGGAGTCACTGGTAAAACACATCAATGACCAGGAGTCACTGATAGAACACATCAGGAGTCACTGATAGAACACATCAGGAGTCACTGGTAAAACACATCAGGAGTCACTGATAGAACACATCAGGAGTCACTGATAAAACACATCAGGAGTCACTGATAAAACACATCAGGAGTCACTGGTAAAACACATCAGGAGTCACTGATAGAACACATCAGGAGTCACTGGTAAAACACATCAGGAGTCACTGATAGAACACATCAGGAGTCACTGGTAAAACACATCAATGACCAGGAGTCACTGATAGAACACATCAGGAGTCACTGATAGAACACATCAGGAGTCACTGGTAAAACACATCAGGAGTCACTGGTAAAACACATCAGGAGTCACTGATAGAACACATCAGGAGTCACTGGTAAAACACATCAATGACCAGGAGTCACTGATAGAACACATCAGGAGTCACTGATAGAACACATCAGGAGTCACTGGTAAAACACATCAGGAGTCACTGATAGAACACATCAGGAGTCACTGATAAAACACATCAGGAGTCACTGATAGAACACATCAGGAGTCACTGATAAAACACATCAGGAGTCACTGATAAAACACATCAGGAGTCACTGATAAAACACATCAGGAGTCACTGATAAAACACATCTAGAGTCACTGGTAAAACACATCAGGAGTCACTGATAGAACACATCAGGAGTCACTGGTAAAACACATCAGGAGTCACTGATATAACACATCAGGAGTCACTGGTAAAACACATCAGGAGTCTCTGATAAAACACATCAGGAGTCACTGATAGAACACATCAGGAGTCACTGGTAAAACACATCAGGAGTCTCTGATAAAACACATCAGGAGTCACTGGTAAAACACATCAGGAGTCACTGATAAAACACATCAGGAGTCACTGGTAAAACACATCAATGACCAGGAGTCACTGATAGAACACATCAGGAGTCACTGATAGAACACATCAGGAGTCACTGGTAAAACACATCAGGAGTCACTGATAGAACACATCAGGAGTCACTGGTAAAACACATCTAGAGTCACTGGTAAAACACATCAGGAGTCACTGATAGAACACATCAGGAGTCACTGATAGAACACATCAGGAGTCACTGGTAAAACACATCAGGAGTCACTGATAGAACACATCAGGAGTCACTGGTAAAACACATCAGGAGTCACTGATAGAACACATCAGGAGTCACTGGTAAAACACATCAATGACCAGGAGTCACTGATAGAACACATCAGGAGTCACTGGTAAAACACATCAGGAGTCACTGATAGAACACATCAGGAGTCACTGGTAAAACACATCAGGAGTCACTGATAGAACACATCAGGAGTCACTGGTAAAACACATCAATGACCAGGAGTCACTGATAGAACACATCAGGAGTCACTGATAGAACACATCAGGAGTCACTGGTAAAACACATCAGGAGTCACTGATAGAACACATCAGGAGTCACTGATAAAACACATCAGGAGTCACTGATAGAACACATCAGGAGTCACTGATAAAACACATCAGGAGTCACTGATAAAACACATCAGGAGTCACTGATAGAACACATCAGGAGTCACTGATAAAACACATCAGGAGTCACTGGTAAAACACATCAGGAGTCACTGATAGAACACATCAGGAGTCACTGGTAAAACACATCAGGAGTCACTGATAGAACACATCAGGAGTCACTGGTAAAACACATCAATGACCAGGAGTCACTGATAGAACACATCAGGAGTCACTGATAGAACACATCAGGAGTCACTGATAGAACACATCAGGAGTCACTGGTAAAACACATCAGGAGTCACTGATAGAACACATCAGGAGTCACTGGTAAAACACATCAGGAGTCACTGATAGAACACATCAGGAGTCACTGGTAAAACACATCAATGACCAGGAGTCACTGATAGAACACATCAGGAGTCACTGGTAAAACACATCAGGAGTCACTGATAGAACACATCAGGAGTCACTGGTAAAACACATCAGGAGTCACTGATAGAACACATCAGGAGTCACTGGTAAAACACATCAATGACCAGGAGTCACTGATAGAACACATCAGGAGTCACTGATAGAACACATCAGGAGTCACTGGTAAAACACATCAGGAGTCACTGATAGAACACATCAGGAGTCACTGATAAAACACATCAGGAGTCACTGATAGAACACATCAGGAGTCACTGATAAAACACATCAGGAGTCACTGATAAAACACATCAGGAGTCACTGATAGAACACATCAGGAGTCACTGATAAAACACATCAGGAGTCACTGGTAAAACACATCAGGAGTCACTGATAGAACACATCAGGAGTCACTGGTAAAACACATCAGGAGTCACTGATAGAACACATCAGGAGTCACTGGTAAAACACATCAATGACCAGGAGTCACTGATAGAACACATCAGGAGTCACTGATAGAACACATCAGGAGTCACTGGTAAAACACATCAGGAGTCACTGATAGAACACATCAGGAGTCACTGGTAAAACACATCAGGAGTCACTGATAAAACACATCTAGAGTCACTGGTAAAACACATCAGGAGTCACTGATAGAACACATCAGGAGTCACTGGTAAAACACATCAGGAGTCACTGATATAACACATCAGGAGTCACTGATAAAACACATCAGGAGTCACTGATAAAACACATCAGGAGTCACTGATAAAACACATCTAGAGTCACTGGTAAAACACATCAGGAGTCACTGATAAAACACATCTAGGGTCACTGGTAAAACACATCAGGAGTCACTGATAGAACACATCAGGAGTCACTGATAAAACACATCAGGAGTCACTGATAAAACACATCAGGAGTCACTGATAGAACACATCAGGAGTCACTGATAGAACACATCAGGAGTCACTGGTAAAACACATCAGGAGTCACTGATAAAACACATCAGGAGTCACTGATAAAACACATCAGGAGTCACTGATAAAACACATCAATGACCAGGAGTCACTGATAGAACACATCAGGAGTCACTGATAGAACACATCAGCTCAGATAACGGTTCATCTGTGTGTGGAACATAGCTAAGTTAGCTAGCTAGCTAGTGTTGGTGACGTGTTGTGTGAGACGAGAGATGTAGTTCACTGAGCGGTTTCACACTAAACTAAATGATACTACGACAAACTGAGACTTTCTGGACCTGTAAAGTGATGCTTTAAATTAACATCTGTGTGATTAATGGTGCAATTCAAACAGGATAAAAAACAATGTGTCTCTCTCCGTTGACTACCGTTCAGATTTTCCTGATTAAGGTCCCATGGTGGTCGACCAGAAGGGGAGGGACTTCACCACTCTAAAGAGCAAGCGCACTAGTGTTTTACATGAACTGCAACACCAAAATAACTCTGGATTCAGCTATTAGCGCATTTTACAACTTTTAGGAGCTAATGATTTAAATAAGGACCATTAGAGTGTACAGACATCTCTTTCCCCTTACCCACCTCACGCCACCACCCCTTCGGCTATAGTTATGGTAAGGGTGAGGTGGGCGTCTCCAAGTCAATGGGAAAATCACATGACAGACCCGGAAGGTCTAATTCCACAGTGCGGCCACTATGAAAACAGTGCTCCTCCTGGGGGCTGCAACAACGTTAGTCCGTCTTTCGGTACTTTTGGACCTCCTGTCTGTGGCTCTCAGCTCCAAGCCCATTGGTTCCTAATGAAAACGTAGTCACAAACATATAAGTTTATTATAGTAATGAAGGAACATGTCACCCAGTGCAACAGTGAGGCTCATTGACGTGTTTTTAATGGAGCTCTATGGCACAGAGGAAGAAGATCTATGAGGCTTTGATACACACAATAATTGTTAGTAGATACTTTCATCGTTGGTTTTGAGAAAATAATAATATTTCTAGGCTTATCCTTTAAATCAGATTTGAGCCTGAGAGTTATGTTACTCCTCCGTTAATAAGCAACATGAGTCATGTGTGGGATCCAAACCTGAGCCATGTGGAGTACTCACAATGAACATACAGTTCTTCACGTCAGCCAGGTTGAAGTAAAGGTCAGCCTAAAAATACCACATCCAACCTTCTCATTCACCGAGCGTGAGCTCTCTTCATATAGTCTCAATATGTCAGAGGTTGTGACATTTGGCAGGGCGACACGTTGAGCCAGGCATCGCCGTTCAGGGGTCAAAGGTTACACACAGTCGGGGGACGAGACGTCTGTAAAACAAACTGTGCCTGCAGGTTAGTTTGAATGTTTGAATAAAAGCTTAAAGATAAGATAAATGTGGTGTAACGGTGTACATACTGCAGTTTATACACGACGGAGCTTGAGAAATGCTTTGTCGTTGGTCAAGGCTGCATTCCAGCTGCACTGATAACTCCCATGATCCACCATAACCATGCTCTATCAATAAAAAAGGAGAACCTGGTTGCTATGACAACCCCTGCAGTTACACAGCTGGTTGGTAATTCAAGTCTGGCTCTCTCCTGTCTGATATTTGTCTTCCTGCTTCTCAGATTGTGTGAATGTGTTGATTTCTGGTTTTAACATTTCCCTGACTTTTTCATCACCCAATGCTGGTATTTCTCTCTCTCTCTCTCTCTCTCTCTCTCTCTCTCTATCTCTCTATCTCTCTCTCTATCTCTCTCTCTCTCTCTCTCTCTCTCTCTCTCTCTCTCTCTCTTTACTGTTGCTTTTCAGTTTGACTTTCACTGTAGTTGATCTAAAACTACAGAAGCCCTGAGAGGCACCATTCTGGTGATCTCAATAGTTTTCTCTCCTGTGTTCATGACTTAAAGGAACAGTGTGTGTAACATTTCTGGGGATCTATTGGCAGAAATGGAATATAATATTAATATCTATGTTTTCATTAGTGTATAATCACCTGAAATTAAGAATCTGTGTGTTTCTGTTAGCTTAGAAGGAGTCCTTCATGTCTCCATAGGGAGCAGGTCCTCTTCACGGAGTCCTCCATGTTTCTACAGGAGCCCAGAACGGACAAACCAAACTCCGGCTCTGGAGAGAGACCTTTGCGTTTTTACATTACCTGAAGGTCACCGTAGTTCTCCGACACGCTTGTGAAACTGCGGTAACGTGAGCTGCCAATTGCAAAACTGTGACCACAGTGACTTCCAGGTGGCAGCATGCAGACCAAACAGGTGATCAGAACAGGTAGCAGGTTACAGACAGGATGGATTCAGGTGGGATTTTCCTGAAAACAATAATAATAATAAAGACAATAATTCAGTTAAGATCGTATAAAATAAGAAGATGCAGCCACAAAGCAGGAAATCAACATCACTACTTTCATATTGTGTTGTTTTTTCTCCATGAAATGATTGAATCGGAGTCGCCCAAGGAGACTCAAACTGTTTATGGAGATGACCTTTATAATTTCATTTTAAACCGATGACATTTATAGCATTAAAGAGTGGACGTGACAGTGGATGTGGGAGAAAGAAAAAAAAGAAAGCTGCACCACAAAGGTCAAGAAGCAGATCTGAGTCTAGATGAAGGGAGTGGGCGATAAAACCTGCTGAGCCACCCGGACGGGGCTGTTCAGCATCTTCACGTCTACTCACACCCCATCTTACAGGAGGTGAGATACGATCTGCATTTCAGTTAAAACTACTCATCTGTGACTTAATAAAAACTTTGCAGCAGTGCTGTCAATCAATTAAGATATTAAATTGCGATTAATCGCATGATTGTTCATAGGTAATCGTGATTAATCACACATTTTTTATCTGTTCTAAATTCAATATTCAAGCCCTTTATTGTCATTGTGTAGTACAATGAAATTAAATTAAATGTACCTTAAATGAAATGTACCTTAAAGGGAGATTTGTCAAGTATTTAATACTCTTATCAACATGGGAGTGGACAAATATGCTGCTTTATGTAAATGTATGTATATATTTATTATTGTAAATCAATTAACATCACAAAACAATGACAGATATTGTCCAGAAACCCTCACAGGTACTGCATTTAGCAAAAAACAATATGCTCAAATCATAACATGGCAAACTGCAGCCCAACAGGCAACAACAGCTGTCAGTGTGTCAGTGTACTGACTTGACGATGACTTGCCCCAAACTGCATGTGATTATCATAAAGTGGGCATGTAGGTAAAGGGGAGACTCGTGGGTACCCATATAACCCATTTTCATTCACATATCTTGAGGTCAGAGGTCAAGGGACCCCTTTGAAAATGGCCATGACAGTTTTTCCTCGCCAAAATTTAGTGTAAGTTTGGAGCATTATTTAACCCCCTTCTTGACCAGTTAGTATGACATGGTTTAGGATTATTTAGGTTTTTCTAGTTTCACATAATACCAGTACCGTCACTCTAGCTTTAAAACTGAGCCGCTACAACCTTAAAAATCACAAGTTGCATTAATGCATAAAAGAAATTAGTGGCATTAAAACTAATTTGCCCCAACATGTTATTATTGCCTTAACTTTGACAACTCTAGTTTGCAGTTCTCATAATCAAGCTCTTAGTGTGAAAAATGGAGGGTGTGAGGATATGTGACAGTCTGATGCAGAAGTGATATTTTCGTGGATACTTTAAGCAAAAGAAATATTCCTTCTGCTCCAAGGCTTTTATTTGACTTTATAGCTGACCTGTGTGTTGACTGGACTGAATAAAGAAGCAGTGGACTCATCTCACGACGATGTTCAGGGACTGATGAGAGAGAGAGAAGAGTTGTAGGAAAAGATAAATTAACAGTCCTGAGAAGAGAAATGAGAAAAGAGATTAAAACTCTCCAACTGCACACTTGAACTGTCCCTTCAGTGACTGTAAAGACAGTTCAGTTAAACAAATGGAGTAAAACAGAGTTTACTCTCCCACTGCTATGTGGCGCCCTCTATTGAACACATCAGAAGATGTACCAACACAGTTTAAGATTTTAAAAACTGAATGTGTAACAAAATGATCTCAGATCACATGGACTCAAACACCAGAACCAAACCAGTCACTGCAACACATATTCAGTTATTTTCTCTGGTAATACTTCTGTACATTAACCTGTAACTGAGTGTATTTATAGTACAGTGTGGTATTGTACTTCAGTAAATAATCGGAATACTTCTTCAACCACTGCTGGACACAGCTCAGAAGGCAATAGTCAAAACTGTTGGTGACGTGAGTAAGGTGTGGTGTACCAGATGGTTTCTGATGCTTTACTATCATTCTTCCTCTCTGGGGTTCAAACCAATTCATGAAAAATTGCAAAGAACGTGTGAAACTGAGCATCAGTCCAGATTTTCAGAGCAGCGGGAGAAACTGTAGCACTGGTCAGATGTAAACAACCTTCACGTTTTAGCAACACCTTGCTCGGGTATCGTTTCAAGAGGTCACTTTAGATCAGTGGTTCCCAAACTGATCACCATACAAAAGGGGGCCCTGCAGAAAAAGTACCACTGGTTTACATTATGTTCTCACTCTTATGAAACTGTACAGCTGTTAACTTCAAACTACAAAAAAACACACATCAGTTTTAGGTGAAATTATTTGGTGTTTGAATCTCAGACTCACAAGACCAAATAAACCCAAATGAAAGGAAGAAACGCTCCAGAGGTCAAACAAACAGGCTTGACGTAAAGGCAAAAAAAGAAAACGTAACGATGCTGATAAACATATGACAACTAGAAACTCCAGCGGTTTGTGATTATCTCATTAAAATGAAGTCTGTCACCTCACTGGCTGCCATTTTAACCCACCTTCTCCTCTCAGGATTAGACCATCCGTCTTCATCGAGCTGCAGCCTCATCCTCGGCCACGGCGACTAAATCTAAGAGCTTTCCTGGCAGACGGAGAGGGTGTCGTCCTTGTCTTGTCCTCTGTTACAGGAAGGGGCCTCTAATCAGCTCTGCAGAGAGGATGCTGGGACAACTGGCAGAAAACCAGGTGAGGAGAGGTAAATGAGAGGGGATGGATGCTGCTGAGGTAGGCTGAGGTGGGATCATTCATTCAGAATTCATTCACCAAGTTGTTTATTAGTTCACACTGCAAGAATGGTGTATTTGTTAAAAATCTGATTAATGAGTTATCAATGTGTTGTAATAATCTTAAAAAATCGTACTACACTGGAAAATTAGGATCTAATCTCTCTCATAGAGCTTCATTTTAGGATTTATAAGATTTAACTGTTGGTTGTGGCGATTAGCCCGTACTTTTGGAATTCATCACAGATGTATGATTTGTGATGATGATCTGTGAATAGTGATTTACAATGTCTTTATGGTCAGTAGGGTTTATTTATTCATCTATTTTTTGTATTTATTTATTCATTTAATCAATGTTTTTATGTATTTCTTTCTTTTAATTTACTTCTTTTAATGTATTTTTTAAGGTATTTATTTGTTAATGTCTTTATGGTCAGTTGGGTTGATTTATTTATCTATTTTATATTTTTTTGAATATTGTTTTGTATTTATTTATTTTATGTTTGTATTTTTTATCTTTTAATTTATTTAGTTTAAGGTATTTATTTATTAATGTCTTTATGGTCAATTGGGTTTATTTATTTATCTATTCTTTTGAATACTTTTTTGTATTTATTTATTTGTATGTTTTTCTTTTTTTTCTTCTTTTAATTTACTTCTTTTTATGTATTCATTTATTATTTTATTTATTTAGATTCATGTAATTTCATCTGTTTATATATTTTCAACTCGGTGGTTGCTCTTTTGGGTTTCTCTTTCTTTATGAGTCTTAAAATTCCTTGGTGGTGTGTACCTTTCCACTAATGCTTGCGGTGCCCTGTAAAGCATTATACATGATGAAACTAAATAAAGTTCATTTCTCATCATTTCTTTTCCATGTATTTTAATAAAACTCACTCACCTTCCTTTCGTCTTCTTTCATTGACTGATTTGTCTTTTCCGCCGACTCATTCATCATTTCATTCATTAATTCTGTCCCTCTATACTTAAGTGGCTGACACTCTTTAAGGTTATGTTAGGTTACACGAGGTTATCAAACTATTTAATTCTGCCTTTTATTCATGAATTAATTCAACAGGACAGAAAAGCTTCTTACCAGCTCAGGGGGAAGATAGAGAGGTCGGCACTCTGACGGGAAAAATGTCTTTCAGTTGGATTTTCATCATGAAAGCTCCTGAAATTCATCAGGTGTTTAACATGTCTAATACCTGGGCCACTGAAAATGATCAATTGTGATTGGCTGTAAGGCATGGATTAACTTTTAGTAACTGTAGAGTATAACTGGACACCTATACATATACAGGTGTTTGTTTACTGTTCTAAATGAATGCTGTAGGATTAAACTGGAGGGGAAGAGTCTGTAGCTGACATTATTTGTGTAGCCAATTAAAACCCAAACAGATAAATAAATAGCAGCTCGGTGAGAATTACACAAAATACATTTTAAAGGAGATGATGATTGCGTGAATCTGAACGTCTGAATCAACTAACGGTCGGAGGAGGAAGGAGACAACTTTTAAAATAGCTGCAGCCTGGAGGTCGGAGAGGACATGTGACCAAAACTGAACAGAGTTTTCAGTGGCCGTGGTATAAACACACATAAACCTGTGGAGAAATCACAGTTTTAGGTGAGAGTGAAAGAGGGAACAAAATAATCCCTACTCAAGGTCTACCTACTATCTTTTTTACAGAGCTTAAGACTGTTTTCGGTGGCTTGCATGACTTTTCCTCCACAAATCTGCACAGTGTTGCTGAAAAGGGAAACTAATGTTTGGTAAATTAACTCTATAATGCAAATAATTGTCTCACTCTTCTGTTTTCTTAATCTATCTGGAGCTTTAGTCAAGAATTTTGCCAGTGCAGTAGAAACATTTGAACCTATTTCCAAAACAAAACAACTGAAGTATTTTCTAAAATCAGTTTTTTCTTTTTAATTGCATCTCATGGTCTTCATCAGCAGATGAGGTTGTCTCAGGTGTCATTATCTGGCTCAAGTGTGCTCAGGTACATTTGTCTTGGTTTGAATGCCTTTTATTCTTTCCTATTTTCAAATATAGACAAGAATGTCAAGACAAAATATACTTAATGCACTGACATACAGTATTAACAGAAAAGGAAGTTTAAAGACTCCGTTAAAAGATTTCTGCAGTGGGATGAATAAAGACTAAAAAAACATTATCCACACATGTGACTCCAGCAGACCTGACTGACCTCCAGACTGTCTGAAAGACTGATGGACTTCCAGACAACGTGAAGAGTCAAAGCATCTCTCTGAAATACACCAACACACACACACAATTAGAATTGCCACTGTGTGTCACCTTACCTGAGTTTGTGGCTTCTCTGTCAGATGTTTCTGCTGAGGCGTGGAGGATCTGGTCACCTCCATGGCTCACTCAGGGCTGGTCGGAGGTCTGCTGCTGTCACTCTGATCGCTGCTTCAACTTCTGAGACTCTAGAACAATAATAAACTGTGTGAGGTCTCAGTAATATTCTACCCTCTAAAGCTGCAGCAGGCAATTTTGCACACTGATAGCTCCAAATAATACGTTTAGACATGTTTTATAATACACCGAATTCCTGTAATACATTAACAAGTTAAATTCTCAATGTCATAGTGGAAAAATCATGAAAGGAAATATACTGCATTCAACACATGTTACTGAAATAAAAGTAAATAAGTATTACCAGTAAAATATATTGAAGTATGAGATATGACACTGCTTACTGTGAAGAAGAGTATAGCTGGGTCTCACCTGGTATCTCCAGTTTTGGGGATTTTTTAGATCAGTTGAAGAAAGAAACCTCAAAGAGCATGTTGCTGAAACAGACATCAGATTATAATCCTCAACGGCAAAAACAAGAAAATAAATAACAATTAAGACTGTAACTTTGGAAGATATCCACTTGAGTTGACTAAATAAACTTTAAAATGTATCATTGCACCAAATTGTGGATTTTGTTCCCCATCACTTGCATTGAATTATCATTAATGGTGAGTATGAACAGGAGAAATGATTACAGCAAGTAAACCTGTTTCCATATGGGCATGTGAGTAGCCTATTGTTTCAAAAATATATAAAAAAAACTGTGAACTTTTCCTTTTTCTCCTGACTTTCACATAAAGTCTGACAGCTTCTGCCTCTTGCTCCTGTAGTTCTAGGGAAGAGAGTGAGGAGACAGTAGAGCAGCTGTGATCCTGAGGTTTATTTCAGGAGTTACAGCCTCATTCTGATCAGCAACAAGGTAGAGGTTCAACTTCATCCCCAATGTCACTCTGACAGGATACACAAGCCTTTACATATATTAGTTTAAAAATGTGACAAATCAGAAATGTTAACAATCATTGCTAATATCCTATCCTGTAGATGAAACCTTATGGACAAAGAAATGTAGTTTTTTTTTCTCACCAGCTGAGCGCTCTCAGAGTTTCTGTGGTTTCCTCCTCGGTACAGAGGCAGTGAACTGGACCCTCAGGAGTCGTTTGTTTTGGTTTCAGCAGCCTGACGTGCGGCCTAAATGCAGCTTCAGAGGCCTTTTCACAGCAGCGGGGGGGGGCGAGCAGCCGGGCGACGCTGTGAGCACAAAACAAAGAGTATCGATTCCACCGGACTCAAGTGTGGGATCAATCGCCATGGCATTTACTGTGAGCTCTGTGATGCCCCATGAGGCTGTCTGTGTGTGTGTGTCTGTGTGTGTGTGTGTGTGTGTGTGTGTGTTAGTATGTGTGAACGTCATCATTCATGTCAGGATGCTTCAGTGATTCGTGATGACAACACACAGCGCTGGTGTGTGAAGGTTGAACAAAGCAGCAGCCTTTATAATGCCACATGGAGGAAGTTCACATTCAACAGATACAACCCAGAAACATGCTGTAATGCCTCCGGACACGGCTGTCGCAGGCGTGGAGGCATTACCACCAGATCTGGTGACGGAGGGCGTCTCAACACTTTCAACTCATTCCCTATGGAAAGCAGAGGAAGCAGTCACCCAGTGCATGGTGGGAGTGTTGCAGGAAGTTGGAGAGGGTCTGAATTTGCATACAGTTAAATCTCTCCACTTTATGCAAAGGAGCCCATCCAGCGCTATGCATCCAGCGCTATGCATCCGGCGGTACGCATCCGGTGCTACGCATCCGGCGCTACGCATCCGGCTCACCAAACTTGGACCAAGCTGTGAAACTAGGCAATCTACTAGTTCTAAAATGAAACGAGATTCAGCAGTGACATCGCCTATTTCTGGCTTAAAATGTTTCCAGAAGTAAATTTTGGTGGATTGTCTACACGAAGTAACAGAACGTTTATGAGCAGGCCGCCATGTTGTTTCCTGTTTGAAACGGGAAGCAGAAAACCAGGAAATCAGGTGCATTAGGGTTACCACGATAGGGTCCGTCACCGCTTCAACGGCCAGTTGAGTGGAGCAGCGTGTCCCCTAGTGTCCTCGCCGGACCTGGTGGACATGTAGAGTCATAAAATGAACATTATAGCTGCTGCACAGCTGCGGGTCGGGGCCGGGCATTTTGGGAAAGAAGAAGAAGAGGAGGAAGATGAAAAAAAGGAAGAGGAGGAAGACAAAGAAAAGTACAGGACAGTCCATCATCATTAATCCTTAAGGCATTAGCATGTTCACTGCCCTGATTGGGTAGTCTCTTATGGATTGGGTAGTCTCCTTAAGGCATTAGCATGTTCATTAGCATGTTCACTGCCCTGATTGGGTAGTCTCTTATGGATTGATTGGTCCATAAGAGACAAACTGATGTTTAAAAATGCATGATTTCCATTGACTGCATGGTTCACATGAGGACAGAATTGAAAATACTGTCAAAAATACAGTTTTATTTACCACAAATTTACCACACGACCTCCATGACCTCAAAATGTTGTCATTTATTTTCATGAGCATTGGAGCTTTATTAAAGGTCACATATTATGCAAAATGCACTTTTCCATGTCTTTTAAACATCAATATCTGTCCCCAGTGTGTCTACAGGCCACCATAGCATCATAAAAGACCATCCTCTCTCTTTTTCTCCTCCTCCGTTTGTCCGGAAATGGGTGCAGAAAAAAAATTCGCTTTTTTCCTAGTCTTCTGACGTCATTAGGCAGAAATGCAAGCCATATATGGCTTTCCTGTTTCCAGTGAAACAGAACAGCACCCCCCTCACCCCATACCCCGGCTTGGTAACCCCGCCCACGGAGTAGCCGGCTCAGCAAGCTGCGTCCGCCATTGTTATTTCGACTGTTTACTAGTAAACATGCTGAAAGGAAAACCCGCTTGTTCTGTTGTTGGCTGCAATACTCCACACAAAAGCTTGCACCATGTACTCCCATCATCTAAATATAACATGTTCATTCACAAAGGCTTTATGTAATTACACTGTTTAAACAGATGATATTTATATATTATATATATATTTGATGTCATGCATGTAGCAGAATACAGGTAGTAAATAGTGACTTGTAAGCAACACAACACATTTCTGTTTCACAGTCAAACTTTATTTGAGTAGACAGATGACAATATGAATTATTCACAGCATTTGTAATCATCTCACCTGTTAGTTAGTTATGTTAACATGGTACAGGAGAAAGTCTTCAGCTCTGGTAAACTATGGTAAGCTAAGCTCCGGTGGTCTGTAGTCATGGTAACACAGAGACAGCTACTACTGTAAATAATATACCATTACTCTGATCTTCCATACATTTATCTTTTAGCAGAAATAATGAACTGACTACTGTTTCACATCTTCTATTTTCCACCCTGATGGTCGCTGTGTTTACACACCGTGTCATAGCGGTAGCATGTAGCTAACCCGTTAGCATGTAGCTACATGCTAACGGGTTAGCTACATGCTACCGGGTTAGCTTTGTATCTCCATGTAAACAGAGCCATCTGCCCACAGCTGTCTGCTCTCCTCTGGGATGATTCTGTCGGTCATTTCTCACAGATGGATCTGTAAAGACAGACGTAAAACAGAGTGTATGTTTACGGTTTACAGAGTTGATGCATGAGGTAAACACTGAGCTAACTAACAGAGATATAAATAGTATTATTTACCTGAGAGAAACCGTCAGGAAAACCTGGAATCTGGACCGCAGATGTTCATCATGTGTCGCCGATTTCTGATCAGATTCCTACGGTAACGTGCGCTGGGTGAAGTTTCTGGTTTATAAACTTTAAAGTGGTTTATAAACTTTATTCTAGCTGCTATCTCTCCACTTGTCTCTCTCTCCCAGAGAGAGCTTCTCCGGGAGGGAGGGGGAGGGTGACGCGTTGAGGACGTTTGATTGACAGAAAACGCTGACCAATCAGAGCAGAGTGGGAGGAGACAGAGGCTACAGACACAGAAATCAGCACTTTTGGAAATGGGCTGAAACAGAGGTTATAGAGACATGCTGGAATGCATGATCTGATTGTTTTTTTGAAAAAAAAACTTCAGAGACATGGTTTGGAGGTGTCTGAGACCTATAATAACTAGTTTAAATGGAGTATAATATGTGACCTTTAAGCGAGAATGTGCTGTGTAAAGTATACTGTTAACATTAAAACAGTGGGCTCAATTTTTGATAATTCAAAAATTGGGATCTTTGTGGACAGTCTGAAGATGCAGCGTATTAATGTAGCATTTAATAAGTTTTACAATGTTTGAGAAAAAGCATCTGAACATTTTGGTGGAAGTTGTAGCACGTACGGCTGATTTGTTATGAATTTTCAAAGTTTTAAACTTTAGGCGTTTGCTGTAGCGCCACCATCAGGACTATTGGCCCACAGAAGTGAAAATGAATGAATTTATATTTTTTACAGATTCATGACATTTATCAGGGTTTAAAAAATAACTTAACAACAGTTTTTTCACCTCTGCACACCCAACAGTGATGTAACAGAGTACTGACACACCCTCGAGTACACTTCTACATAACTGCAGCGACATGAGAAGTTAAACCACTGGATGTCAGTAAAAACAAGATTTTTAGCCTCTCCTAAAAAAGAAAGCAAACTTTATAGCATCATTAATATTGTATGTTATCATTATCAGATGTATATGTATTGATTATGTAATGCCCCTCTGCCCCGCCCCTCCCGTCCTGCAGAGGAAACCCTGCGTGCGGAGGCCTCTTTAAGCAGTTAAGGAGTGAGTCCTCCTCTCCGGCTGCCAAGGACAGGATTACCCAGCAGACTGCCACGCTGCTGCCGTCACCTAGTCCTGACCCGCCGTCAGCATCCACACACACACACACACACACACACACACACACACACACACACACACACACACACACACACACACACACACACACACACACACACACACACACACACACACACACACACACACACACACACACACACACACACACACACACACACACACACACACACACACACACACACACACACACACACACACACACACACACAGACAGCGGCTGTGGCTCAGAGGGTAGAGCAGGTTGTCCACCGATTGGTCGGTGGTTCGATCCCCGGCTGCTCCGGGTCACATGTCGATGTGTCCTTGAGCAAGACACTTAACCCCAAATTGCTCCCGGAGGCATAGCCATCGGTGTGTGAATGAGTATTTAGATTAAATCCTGATGGGCAAAGTTGGCACCTTAGTAGCCTCTGCCATCAGTTTGTGTGTGTGTGTGAATGGGTGAATACTGACATGTAGTGTAAAGCGCTTTGAGTGGTCGGAAGACTAGAAAAGCGCTATATAAGTCCAAGTCCATTTACACACACACACACACACACACACACACGCACGCACGCACGCACACACTCACACATCTGCAAAGAGACACTTCTGAAAACGCACAACACCAACTTTCCCCCAATACCTCCCAACCTGAAGCTTATCCTATAGCTCACCTTAAAGCCTCCAGAGTCAACCGGTACTTTTAGTTTCACCCAGGATACTAACAGTGGTCTCCTGGTCCTGGTCCTTAGTGGACTTTCTCGCTTGTTATAGTCGTTATTATACCAGGTAACTTTCGCACGATGTACTACGCAACTTGAATGCAATAACCTCGACATTCAACTTATCCATGGTTTGCAGAAATGTACAATGCCAACATTTATTCCCGGCAACTGATCTGGTTAAGACTCAACCACACAGTGTGCAGACGGAGAACCAAAACGATGAGCTACTAGAGGCCAAAAGACACTAAAAGCAAACCTCCATTGTTGTTAAAAACACATCAGTGAGCCTCACTGTGTCACTGGCTGACATGTTCCTTCATCACCATGAACACACACTGTTTATTCTGATTCAATCCCTCACACACCGTCCTGCTGCCGCTAATATTCACTAGAGAACCACATGTGGATTAATCCGCCGCTGAAAATAGTCCCCAACAAATGCACTATTTCCTCCTGATCAAAACTACACTGGCTGTTTTAGTCAATGATTAACTTCTTTAAATAACAAAATGTTATATTTGTGAAATGTTTTTAAAGAGTTAGGTCCTCAGTAGGAACCAATGAGCTTCTAGCTGAGAGCCACAGACAGGGTAGAGAAATAAGAAAGTTTCTTCTTCGTTGACCAGAAGAAATAAAATATAAACGCCAGCCTTACCTCAGTGCTATAAAGCTAAATGAAAGGTGATTTCCTCCTATTTCTATCCTTGTGAGGACATGTGGCCTGCAGGATAAAGAGAAGACAAAAAGAATTGGACAGAGCTTCAACCCAGAGGTTCATTTCTCGTTCTTCATGTGGTTTCTCCGTTTGTTCTGCAACTAAAAAGCAATTTAACAACTATTGTCCACTGAAGAGCCTTTCATCATTTTCTTTTGTCCTCATATGTCCCCTCACAAACACAACTAGCTGTACAATTATGCATCTAGCACACAAACAGTAACACAAACAGTAACACACACACACACACACACACACACACACACACACACACACACACACACACATAGCTATAAATAGTAGCTACGTGTTTGTCTTCATATGCAGATACATAACATTTCTCCTTCTTGTCAGCTCCCTCTATTTTTCCACTTTCTTTCTTATCTCTCCCTCGTTCTCACCTTGCCTCGCCCACCTCTCCTCTCCTCCTTCTTGTCTTTTCTCTCCTCTCTCAGCCAGAATACTAATAAACCTCTTCCTCTCCATCTCAAGTTTTTATTCTTACAGAAGCTCATATTTCCCATAAATTTTCTCTGCTTGAATTCGTTGTCCTCATCTCTCAGAGTGACTCATAGACTTTACCCTCCTCCTCCTACCTCCCTCTTCTTCATCCCTCCATCCCATCACTCTCTCGGGCAAGTTTTATTTGCATCCACGGTTGCTTGGGTTTTACCTCCATCTCACTCTATGTTTCTTACTTCTTCTCTAACTCACAACCATCTTTCTTCTTTACCTCCATCCCCCTTTTTCTCTTCTGTACGGACACAATGTAACTGTAACGCACCCACATGCTCTCCATCTCGTCCCCAAAGACCACTTTAAATGACTAAATCTGAATCACCATTTTTACTGCGATCAGGTGGATCTCTGTTGGACCACTGTTCATGTTGTCATGGTGATGTCTGTCTGTGAAGTGTGTATGCAAACTCATCACGTGACTGTTTTTACCTGCGGTTGTTGTGAACATTTTTATTCATAAATACGTTTTTTGTCAACCTCCAGGTCTGAGACGTGAAGTCAATGCTGAAGAGCCTTAAACCTGCATTCTCTCTACCGCCTCCTCTGGTTGTATAGAAATCTCTGAGAAAATGAGCCTACTTCTCTCTTGATTTATTCCCTCAGTAAACATTGTAAACATGAGTTTATGGTCTCAATCACTAGTTTCAAGTCTTCTTCAATACAGCATGATGTTCATTTAGTAAATGATGGTCCCATTTAGAGTCATATAGACCATAAAGCAAGGGACGCTTTAGGGCGAGGCTACCATGTGATTGACAGGTCGCTACTACGGCGTTGTCCGGTCTGGGAGTTGTCCGTGTTTTCGTATTCATGAAAGTCTGGGAGTTGTCAGTGTTTTGTATTCATGAAAGTTAATTTTAACATTTGGGTCACCTAAAAATGTCTTATCCAGCGTTCGGTTAGCTCCACCCTCTCGTGTCACTTCTGGTTGCTAAAAAACAAGATGGCGACGGCCAAAATGCCAAACTTGAGGATTCAAAACCGCAATCCACAAACCAACGGGTGACATCACGGTGACTACGTCCACTTCTACAGTCTATGTATTCAATACATTTATTTTTGGCTCCAAAATCTTACGCTTCCCCGCCTTCGCCCAATGTCAGCTGGGATCGGCTCCAGCCCCCCCCGTGACCCTGAATAGGATAAACGGTTACGGATAATGAATGAACGAATGAATCTTACGCTTATTGAACTGTGACTCTAAAACCAGGTACAGAAAGTGTGATTGCTTTTAGGGGCCTTAAGTGAACTCTTACTGGTCTTTCTAAAGTCTGTAACTTGTGCATGTTGCCATGTAATGCTAAGAAAGGCTGCTTGAGATCGACACCTCCATCCTTAATGATGTAATTAAGTGAAAACTCAGTCAGCAGTGAAAATGTTAAATCTACTTTTAATCGTTAAAGCTTTGAATTCACAAGAAACTTTTTTGTTAGGGAGTGAAAAGTGAGATGGTGATTCAACATCGTTGTATATCAACTTTTTAGTGGACTCGTATGATGATCTGATCATATTGTGACAAAATTTGTCATTTAAGTTTTCATTTTATAGAAATTAAGAGTTTAGTCTTTAATGTGACTTCATTGTAACAAGGAACACAGGTCATTGCACACAAACATCTATTGATTATTTTGTTATGATTTTGATATTTGGAAAAAGAGTTATGCTTTATCATCTTTTTTGATACTCCCACTGGGGGAGTCAAAGTGGAAATCTTTAGAATTCTATGGCTTGTTCATGATATTGATTTTAACCATAGACTGTATATAAGAGGTGGACGTAGTCACCGTGATATGTGGACTGGGGTTTTGAAGCCTCAAGTTCGTCATTTTTGCCGTCACCATCTTGTTTTTTTGCAACCAGAAGTGACACGAGAGGGTGGAGCTAAGTACAACCGAACGCTGGATAAGACATTTTTAGGTGACCAAAATGTTACAATTAACTTTCATGAACTGAAAACACACTGTGAAAGGATTGAAGTTCTAAGATGAAAACACGGACAACTCCCAGACCTGACAACGCCGTGGTAGCGACCTGTCAATCACTAGGTAGCCCCGCCCTTAAGCATCCCCTGCTTTATGGTCTATCTGACTCTAAATGGGACCATCATTTACTAAATGAACATCATGCTGTATTGAAGAAGACTTGAAACTAGAGATTGAGACCATAAACTTATGTTTACAATGTTTACTGAGGGAATAAATCAAGAGAGAAGTAGGCTCATTTTCTCATAGACTTCTATACAACCAGAGGAGTCGCCCCCTGCTGGCTGGTAGAGAGAATGTAGGTTTAAGGCTCTTCAGCATTCACTTCACTTCATTTCTTGCACAGTTTTACTACAACACCTATGAAATGTTAAACGTGGTTACATAAATACTGTAATTGCTTATTCATGTGTTAATTAGCTTATTATTGCCTTAAATTTGATTATGTACCATAATATATATTTTGTATGTTGTGGAAAAGTGGTCGCTTGAAGTGCGTCTGGTTTGTGGGGTTGGTGTTCATTACTGTGCCCTGCTGTCAACATCTCAGCCATCACAATGAGCCGGCGGGGAAAGCTGAGGCATCACAAGGCCAAGAATCCACGAGCAACTCTCAGCTGTTACTGCTGAACGTGTTGACTGAGAGCTCAAAATAAAGACTGAAATAAAGAGGACAGAGAAAGAATATTGAACTGAAAACGGATTGTCCTAAATGAGATTATACACCGTTTGAAAAATATAACCTCTGCTTCTAAAAAGGTAAAGCAGAGTTTGGGCTGTTGCTGAGTCAGTGGAGCAAAAATAATTATGTTTTTTGTCCTCGCTGGATGACGTCAGCATCGCAGTGAAGACTGTAAATCTGTCCAACATCTCAGACTGTGCTAGTACAACTGTGAGGACAGAGGAAGGATGACACATTTTGGCACCGTGCGCTGGCGTTGAGGAGACTTGTACTGCCTGATCTGATGGGGCAGCTGTAATTAAAAGTCAAGATGAAGAGCTCCCACAGCAACCGGCTGCTTTTAATAAAACCTGAGGGGATGATGCAGCTTTTTACAGTAAGACGTGAACTAGTTTAAAGGACCAGTGTGTAGCATTTAGGGGGATCTATTGGCAGAAATGGAATATAATAGTAACTAGAAGTGCACTCGGAGAGCCCAGACCTCCGCCAAGGCAGATTTCATGTACGCCGTATGTTTAAATGTATTTCTTAGCTATCTACTGTACTATTATTACTTTATAATATTATTACTATTTTCTACTAGCAACACAAGCCTCATGCATTATGTATGTCTTTGCATGTTGCCTGAATTAAGTTGACAGATGAACAGAGCTAGCTACAGTAAAAGCATATTTTACACTTTAAAACCATGTATCTCCAATTTTGGTGACTTCAAAGTTTCCGGATAACCTGAAGAATTAAATCCTCCTTCTAGGCTAACAGTACTTTCTAAATCCCCAAAACACATGTTCACAAAGCATAGAACAAGGCAGTTTTAGCATTTTGTCTTAACATTTTATTGGGTAATTCAACTTTATTACAACGTGGGTCTTATTTTTGTCATCTCTCTAACAACAAGGCAAAAGTGAGCATGGCTCACATACCCCCGCTCACTGCTTGACCCCTACTAAAGTAGGGCCAACTAATGGATGGAATTAATGGAATTAGTCTATTGAGCACAATCTACCTTGTTAAAGTCAGTAGAAGACAAGAGTTCGAGTTCTACTCCAGAAACGAAATTGAAGTCGAAAAAATCAGATTTTTTGGCCAAAATTTTAAAAGATTTGGGCACACTGGACTTCTAACCCCCAAAAAGCACAACTAGACCACACTGTCAACCATCATACCAAACAGAACTAGACCACACTGTCAACCATCATACCAAACAGAACTAGATCACACTGTTAACCATCACACCAAACACAACTAGACCACACTGTCAACCATCATACCAAACACAACTAGATCACACTGTTAACTATCACACCAAACACAACTAGACCACACTGTTAACCATCATACCAAACACAATTAGATCACACTGTTAACCATCATACCAAACACAACTAGACCACACTGTCAACCATCAAACCAAACACAACTAGACCACACTGTCAACCATCATACCAAACACAACTAGACCACACTGTCAACCATCATACCAAACACAACTAGATCACACTGTCAACCATCAAACCAAACACAACTAGACCACACTGTTAACCATCACACCAAACACAACTAGACCACACTGTTAACCATCACACCAAACACAACTAGACCAAACTGTTACCCATCACACCAAACACAACTAGACCACACTGTTAACCATCACACCAAACACAACTAGATCACAATGTCAACCATCACACCAAACACAACTAGACCACACTGTCAAGCATCACACCAAACACAACTAGACCACACTGTTAAGACATCATACCAAACACAACTAGACCACACTGACAACCATCACACCAAACACAACTAGACCGCACTGTCAACCATCATACCAAACACAACTAGACCACACTGACAACCATCACACCAAACACAACTAGACCACACTGTTAAGACATCATACCAAACACAACTAGACCACACTGTCAACCATTATACCAAATTTGAAGTTCCTAAGTTAAATAGTATCCGAGTTCTGCTCCGGAAACGAAAGTGTGACACGTGAACGGTTGGAAGGACGGCCACGCCGAGCACTATATACCCCCGAGTACGTTGTTGCGGGGGTATGATTATGATAACACTGAACTCACCAAGTTAATTGCTGCGTTCTCGGGACGAGGTGGCGATCACACAGGTTGTAAACAGACCCCAGGTTAGCTGAATTTATCTGAAAGAAAAAACAAACAAGTCCTCCATCAAAACATGGAATCTGTCACAATGTGACTCGTAAAAGCATTTTTCTCATCTGATGCTGCTCTCATCAGGACGTTTCTTGGTTTGTTTATGTAAAAGCAAAAAAGGTTCTAGGTTTGGGGAAGTTGTGGTCATAGTTATAAAAAAACAATATTGACTGTAGGTGAACGCAGGCTCCTGAATCAAAGTCTCAGACTTTCTTGACTGATCCATTCACTCAGAAACACAACTTTCATTCAACTTTGACCGACTGCACTCTCACTTTTACGTATCGTGTGCTACAAATAAAGAGGTGTAGATAATCTGGGAAATTACCGTCTGTGTGATGGACTGACTGCTTGTGTTTCTTACTGTGTCACACTTTGTTGTAGTAGTGTTGCTGTGTTCCCAGATCTCATTAATTATTTTATTGAGAACAATGTTACCAGAGCATAACAAACAAAAATGAAGGTCAAAACTACAACAACAAGAGCCAGGTGTAATAAATCAGAATTACTCTTAAAATCGTAGTGTGGTGTCTTGGTAATAAATGTAGGCATTAATTAATTTATAAAAGTTTATTCATTTATTTAGCTTTGTATTAATTCCCTAGTTACCTAGTTAAAACCCAACCAAACCTTAACTATTGCGGTGTCAGATCAGAAAACTTTTATTTTTGCAACAGTTGTCGAAGGCACAACTGATCAGAAAGTGCTTATATGTGTCGTTCTGGAGGTAAATTACAAACAGTGATATGTAATTTGGAGGACCATTGAAGTCTTTCTTTATAACAGTAGGATTTGTTATCGTTTTGACCTTTTTTTTCTGTTAAAGAATCTGTAAAACTCTGCGAGTCGTCAGTGTGTCTCTGCAGCCGAGTCGTCTGTATATTTATGGAGTGTGCAGTTCACTTCTCGGGGCTGTACTTCTGTTCTCCGTCTGAGATGGATATCGAGTTAATAGAGTCGGGAGCGCTGTCCTTCCTCGCCTCCACTCCTTAGAGCTGAATCACTGTGTGTTTTAATATTCATATTGTAAGGGAGTGAGACGGAGGGAGGCAGAGAGGAGGAGGAGAACAGCTCCATTGTTAGAGGAAAACCCAGCTGCAGACTCAGACAGGCTGAATACATATTACATGCATCAGATATCGCTCGCATCAACACTTGCTCGCCTCTACTCAAGCACAATAAAATGTTCAAATCCTCCAGCGATGAATATAAAAAATATACATCAGACAGTTCAACAGGGGGCAGCGTCTGAGAGGGAGTGATGAATAAGGAGCTGAGGAGTTAGTGGTGGGACTATTTTACTGTGGATTTACATTTCAGGCCATCGGCTAAACACTTTGGCATGGCGGTGAGATAATGAGGGGATCCTCAGAATAACACCAAACATCTCACCAACATTACCAACAACAGCAACTGAAAAACTAAAGGTTAAAACAGTATGTAGACTACGTTGTGTCTCGTCCCATCAAGATATTTGTGGGAATGCTGATTCAGCATTCACCCAGTATTGTTCTTCTAAGGTTTATTCAACTTCTTCCGCTTCAACTTCAACTATATATTTCTTCTGTATGTTTTTCGGCCTTTAACTAGTCCTGCATACTTTCAGCTACAGAAACTGTTCAACTATCAAAATATTCAACTCTTTAAGGACATTGGTGCTATGACCTGGCTTGTTTCAACTAATTATACTTTTTTTAAATATTAAACTTTTTCCACATTTTTTTTACAATGTAGCTCAATGGAGAAAATCTTTAAATCCTCTTAAACCTACTCCACTTTGAAATGCTACTGCTTCCGCATACTTTCAGCTACAGACTTCATTTAAACTTTAAACGGGTTAAAAGTCTTTGAACTATTAAGCTATGATTCAGCTTTTTGATAACTTTTACAGTTTTTCATTTATCGCAGTTCACGTTTTATGAGATTTTCAGACCATTTCAGATTTTATAATGGGTGTGTATTGCGTTGGTTGTTAAGGGCTAGAGCACGAGACATCATCGCTAGAGTGGAGCAGAGCTAAAAAATCTTTGAAAAATTATCCGAACAAATTGCTACCTAGCCCACAACTTCCTCTCCTCATACACAATTAATACATCAAAACGTAGGTATTTTTGTCTTCTTTCAGATGATGTGCCCATTTAAGCAATAGGTCTTACAGTTTGGGATTTATCTCCTTCAAAGCACCAAGAGATCCCTTCCTCTCTCTCATTCGCTGCAATGTTAATTCACCTCTAAAAGTCTTCAACAAAAACTCAACTGGGGAGACTTTTTAAACTGCCAGTTCTCAGTCATTTTTAACTTTATCCACTCAAATGACACGTCAATATCTTTATCAAAGTCTTGAGGTGCTCAAACTGAAGAGATTTCAGCTATACAACATATCGTTTTTAACTGAGGGAGTCTTTTTCAGGTAGTACCTTCTCTGTGTTTTCACCAGTCATTCCCAACCATGACTCAGCACTTTCAGACACAAACAGGTGTTTCTGACTGGCTGATTTGACAGCAGTCTCTGCCTGTCTCTGATTGGTGCATTGCTCTTAAGCTCTTTTTAACTGTACAAGTTCAATTTCTATTTAAGCCTATACAGTTACTGTCTGTCTGATCAGTCTCTGCCTCTCTGATTTAAAAGTACCTCTGTCTCTCTCTCTCTCACACGCACACGCACACACGCACACACACACACACACACACACACACACACACACACACACACACACACACACACACACACACACAGAAGGTAACTGTATCTTAACAGGGAACTTAAAATAAAAACCTCTAACTCTATATCTACTATATTTTGTCTAACGACTTACAGTTTTAAAAGTTCTAGCTGCTGCTACTACTACTACAACTATTACTAATACTACTACTGTTAATGCTGCTGCTGCTAATACTATTACTACTATTACTACTACTACTACTACTGCTTCTGTTCCTACTGATTCTACTACTACTACAGCTCCTTCTGCTACTAATACTAGTACTACTACAGCTGCTGCTCCTTCTGCTAGTACTGCTACTACTACTACTACTACTACTACTACTGTTACTGCTGCTACTACTACTAACAGTGATGTTACTGCTACCACTACTGCTACTATTACTGCTGTTCCTACTGTCTCAACTACTACTACTACTACTCTTACTACTTCTACTACTGCTCCTGCTCCTTCTGCTACTACTACTACTACTATTACTACAACTACTCCTACTGCTACTTTCCACCCAAATATCACTTTCTGTGTAACAAGAGATTTTAAAGGTTCATTCAGTGAAAATACTATTTCTGTCTAAGCACTTATAGATTTTAAAGGTTTATTTCACCCAACACTACTCTCTATCTCTCTGTCTCTGTTTGTGTTTAGCAATGCAGTTCATCTGTCTGATATACATACAAAGAATTTCTTTCTTCCGCCTATTCAGGAAAATTCAAATTTACCACTTTTGACAGTATTACAGTTTAGCTTCCAGCTTTTCTAGCAATGTATTTCAGCTCTTAGCTTCTTTAGCTAATGCAGTTCAGCTTCCAACTCTGCCAGTTGTACATTTCATCTTCTAGGGTTTTCAGCAGTGCAGTGCAATACATTTGAGCTTTAACATTTTTAGGCAAGTCATCTCACATTTCTGCATTTTCAGCAATGCTTTGCAATAAATTTCAGCTGTCAGCATTCCCATGCATTTTCAGCAGGAAATGCATTTTCTAGTTCCAGAAGGTATTCAGGGATATAAAACATCAGCAGCTGATACCAGTCCGTCACCAGCCGCAATGGTGATGAAACGGGCGGGCACCGTTTCCAGATCTTGCGAGAGAAACAAGCAACAAGGTCTATAAAAACAAGCCCAAAAGAAGCAACTCCCCCTCCCAAAAAAGACCAAATCAAGCGACCAATATGAGAGTGAGAGGCGACCACTTGATCACTTCATATATGTATGAATTTATTTTGGATTGCATCCAAAAAAAACTAAAATTGCTTTGCATTTTTGCGTCCACTCTTAGCTTGTAACTTTACATTTTTCTCGTTATAAACTTAAAGAATTTGAACATTTAATGTAATTTTTGCATTTCACCAGATCGCCAGGATGTGCTCGTATATCACAAAAACAGCAAACTGCCTTTGAATCGTCCCCCACCTCAGGGCGAATCCAATCTTAAAGTCCACTCTCTTTTTCCCACTGTTAGTTGTGCTTTTTGCCATATTTTGCCCACTTATTACCTGGTATTGTAGCTAAACTCCATCAACCCTGTGAAGGTTTGTCTCACAACAACACACTCATGAGTGGCGGCGGTGCCGGTGGGGCGGTGCGGAGGGATTGGTGTGTACGGATCCTGCAACAGGACAAAATAGCCTGGTATAGAAGAGAGAGACAGGAGCCCAAATAAGCAACTACACTTAAGAAACAAGCCCAAAACAATGCAACCCCAGACTACCAATATTTGTAAGCAACTCTTCAGGTAAACTAGCCCAAATTAGCTTATAATAAGCAGACTCTGGCGGGCAGACTCTGGCGGACACACTGAACTGCAAAGTGTGTTTACCGCTGTGACCACCAGCAGCCCTCGTCACATGTCATGTTGCTTTTTCATACGTCAGCGGACTAATTTGCCTAATCTTTGTAGGTCTTTAGACCGCTATGGAAACACAGACAACAATCAACTGAAGGAACCTTTTAGAAAAGTAGTTCCAGTACTAAAATTACCAGGAACTTCTTGATGGAAACGCGGCTGTAGTGACTAAAGTCCTAAACCTTTAGCCGCTACTGGCTGCTAATTGGTAAGTGTTGTTTAGACATAACATGGTGTTTATTTACCAATCATGTCCATCCGTGTGTTGTGTCCAGTTAGTAACTGTTCTATTCCACGTTATACTGTACCTGAAGGTGGTGCTTTAAGCTAATGCACTAAAGGAAAAGGCAGGAAGTGACGTATGTTGTTGTTGCTGTAGTCTGTTGCAGTGATGGAGCGGGGGCTTTGCTTCTATTCATAAACTCTGTAACCATCCTACCTGATCGTGACAAACATAACAAACTGGCGACGAGACGGACCTGCAAATATTTTGAGTGACTATGGCTGCAAATGCGCCGTTCCCGGACCTTTTTCTGCCGTGCCCGGGGGAGCCGGCGATTCCTTTCAAGACATGGGTGAGGATGTTCGAGAATTACCTCCTTGTCATTAATGCAACTGGAAACGCATGGTCGGAGGCAAGAAGACGAGTGCTACTACTTCATTGTTTGGGCTCAGAAGGACGGCGGATCTTTCACACTCTGCCAGGTGATACTCTAGCAGCAGCCATTACTGCATTAAAGGAACATTTCATGCCCACGATGAACGTGGTTGTAGAGCGCCATGCTTTCAGCGAAAAGAGCTCATGGAGCCCAGGAATCCATAGTGCAATACATTGCTGCATTAAGAGGACTTGCTGCTACATGTGAATTTGCTAATACAGAGGACATGATCCGAGACCAGCTTGAGGAGCACATGGCTAATCCTCGCATTAGGGAGAGTCTGTTCTTAAAAGCAAACCTGACGTTAGCTGAAGCTATTACAATAGCCACTCAAGTTGAATCAGCTAGTGAGCAAGCTAAGTCTATGGCAGGTGACCAGCACTTACCTGTGTTGTGCAGACTCAGAATACAGCACGCAGGCAAAGACAGCCACGTCACAGCCACCCCTCCCATCCTGGACACCATCTCTTTCAGACTCTGCCATCTGGCAGGAGGTTAAGGTCTATCAGGACCAAAACCTCACGCCACAAAAACAGTTTTTTCCCCATGGCAGTGGGGCTCTCCAACAGCCCATCCGCCCCCCTGTGACTGTCTCTCCCTCACACACACACTACTGCCCCCTGCCCCCCCCGCCGACACTGACTCTCCCCCTCTCTCATACACTCTCAATATTTGCACTATCTGTTTATATCATGTTTATTTTTGTTTATAGCTTATTTTCTAAATTGTACATTTTTATTCTTATTTATTCTAACGTTTTATCTATTCTTTTGTTCTTATACTGTTCTTATACTTGCACCAACAAAACCAAAGACAATTCCTAGTGTATACCTCTTACACCTGGCAATAAACACCATTCTGATTCTGATTCTGATTCTGCACGGTGGACATTCAAGCAGCAGAGACTGTAAAGACAGTGGACCTAACAGTGGATATTCTCAACCATTGACCTAGAGAGTGCATACTACTAGGTGCCGCTGTATCCCGACAGTCGAGATTTAACAGCTTTCATCACACATGAAGGGCTGTTCCGGTTTTGCAGAGTCCCCTACGGCCTGGCATCAGCCCCTGCAGCATTCCAAAAGCTGATGGCAACTACCTCGATGACATTATCTGCTATGGGCGCACAGCACAGGAGCATGACACAGCTCTGGAGACGGTACAGCAGCGACTCAAAGAGGCAGGCTTGAAACTGAATGAAAAGAAATGCCACATCCGCCAAGCTAGCTTGAGGTTCCTGGGACATCTGGTGACAGCAGAGGGCATCAAGCCTGACACAGAACACTTTGCAAGCCATTACACAGGCCCCTGCCCCCACAGATGCTGTCAGCCTCCGCTCCTTCCTAGGTATGCTATCTTGGTTCAGAATATTCATACCTAACTATGCCACAGTAGTAGAGCCTCTCTGTTGCTGCCTGTGTTAAGATGCTACATTTGAGTGGACTACTGAGGCTCAGGAGTGTTTACTGAAACAGCTGCTTGTTGACAGCCCTGCGCTGGCCTTATTCAACCCGGCTTTGTCGACTTTCATTTCGACAGATGCATCTGACTACGGTCTGGGTGCTGTATTCACTCAGCTGCATCCAGATCACACAGAACGCACAGTGGCGTTTGCATCAAGGACACTGATGTCAGCGGAGAGGAAGTATTCAACCGTTGTGAAAGAGGCTCTCGCATGTGTCTGGGCAGTGGAGAAATGGAGGACATACCTGTGGGGCCAGAGGTTCACACTGCGCACTGACCATCAGGCTCTTACAACACAGGGATGCGCATTGCACGATGGTCAGCACGCCTCATCTGTTTCAACTATGATGTCATGTACTGGGCTGGATCCCAGAATCACACCGCTGATTGCCTCTCACAGTTACCTCTGCAGGCTGCTTCCCCTCTCACAGCGGACACAGAACCTAAGCTAGTGGCTTTGCTGTCGACAGCCCTTGTCTCACTGACTGCTGGTGAGTTTGAAAATGCTTCCTCCTCCTGCACTGAGCTTGCTTCTCTGCGTGTGTAAATCCACCAGCAGTGGCCGCTGTCTGTATAAAAACTGTGGAACCAGTGCTGCAGCCTTACTTCAAAATTAGACAGGAACTGTGTGTAAAGGACAACTTGGTGTTTTGACGGTCACGCTTGGTGGTACCAGTCTTTCTGCGCTGCACCCTCATTGCTCTAGCACACGAAGGACATCAGGGCATAGTGCGAACAAAACAGCACTTGTGTGAGCTGTACTGGGTCCCTGGCAAAGATGGACTTGTATGCTCTCAGTTATCTGCATGTACACTGTGTCTAAGGTCAGACAAGTCAGCAAAGGTTTTTGAGGCACCACTGCAACCTCGCCTCTGCCTGCAGCCCCCTGGAGTAAGCTAGGCCTGGATATCGTCGGACCCTTTGAAACTGCAACTTGGGATTGCAAGTTTGCAATTACTCTCACTGACTACTACTCAAAGTGGCCTGAAGTTGCTTTCGCATCATCTGTCACTACGGAAACAGTACTCCGATTCCTCAGCAGTGTTTTCAGCCACTATGGTAATCCAGAGTCTTTGGTCACTGATAATGGATCCCAATTTACGGCTGCTGCATTCTCCTCATTCCTCCAGGACAGAGGGATTGCTCATGTTCGCTCCTCTGTGTGCCATCCATCTGCTAACGGTGCAATAGAGAGGTTCAACAGAGTCTTCAAAGGTTGCATCCAAGCTGCAATCCTCCTGAGCAAACCCTGGAAAGGTGCAACGACGGATTTTCTTCAAGCATATCGTGCTACGCCACATGCCACGACCGGCGCATCACCGTTCAAACTGATGCATGGCCGCAGGATGAGAACTAAGCTCGACTTGCTCTCTCCTCCTGCTGTAACGGCAAGCGATGCTGAGGTGCGTGGCAGGGTGTCCCTTCGCCAGTCTCACAAGAAACAGTACTGTGACGCAAGACGAGGAGTTCGCCTTCCTTCATTCAGAGAAGGGGACAGAGTGCACGTAAGAAAACCACTGCATGTGTTAAAAAGGCACCAGAAATTCTCTGCACCCATCATGATCAAAAAGTAAGTGGGTACTAGCACCTACATCCTGGATGATGGGAAAACATGGCACGCTTCCCATTTGGCCTCAGTACCCAAAAGACTTCCCGAACCCCCAGCTCAGCTAAACATTGAAACTGACAGAACAGTTGAGCTGGAAAACCGTCCTGCCAGAGCTCACAAGCTTCCAGGTTGGCTCAAGGACTATGAGACTTAACAGAATCAAAACTAAGAAAACAAAATGCATGTTCTGACAGCGTTCCTTGTTAATATTATGAAACTGCCTTAAAGGGAATTAATATTCTGTGCAACACTATTGATTTGTTACTGTGATTTCGGTTATGGTGAACGAAACACTCCTAATATAAGAGATTTCTGTTAGTGACAAACAGGTATTATAGGGTGAAAGATAATACTTAGTTATAGGAATGCATAGCAAGTTTTTTGTTGAATCTTTTACATTGTTATTGCCTAAGGCTTACTGAAAGACATGTTGGCAGTAAAAGATTATTTGTTACATATTACAGTGCTGCTGAAGGAATAACTGTTCTTAAGTACAGGGGGATGTTGTGTCCAGTTAGTAACTGTTCTATTCCACACTATACTGTACCTGAAGTGACGTATGTTGTTGTTGCTGTAGTGTGTAGCCGTGAAGGAGCGGGTGCTTTGCTTCTATTAATAAACTCCGTAACCATCCTACCTGATTGTGACTTCTTTTACGTGCAAATATAACACTGTGTCCGTCACTTCTATGAAGTTTTAACATCTAAATTGAGATATAAACAGCCCATGATGTCCTCTGATACACACAAACAGCCCACGATATCATACGAAAAACAATAGAGCACAATAGAGCACAATCAAAACCGGTTTGCTTCTTCTGGTCAGCAGCACCTGTGGTCTCTGGCATGTGGCCTATATTAGCTACCTGAGGCCAGCCTCTGCCTCCACCATTCACCCCCCTACTGCTTGGAGGCATATTACATTTTACACAGATCAAATACATGGCTCCTACAGTACAGCGGCTTTACAAACAAACAACAAGGACTTCTTTCTTGAGCTGCCATTTTCTACTGATGTTCAACTGTAAATATGGAATAAGCAGGAAAACCCCCAGAAACAATGCTACCATAACAAGTAACAGCATTACTCTTTACTGTGAATGATGGAGAAGATGTATTACATTACATTACATTACATTACTAGCAGGGTTAGCTCCATTAAAGTGAATGGTAGCTGTGTATTTTACCAAGTGTTTGGAACATATGGACCATACAGACAGATAGTGGATTGTGATGTAGTGGTGGTTTATGATCATTCTGCTATTTTTTCTGTTCCCACAAAAGAACAAGACAGAAACTTTTCAGAACCAACATTCAAGTCTATAAGGTGGCTTTGGGTTGGGTTTGTTGCGTAATCCTTCGAGAGAGGTGTTTCTGTTATTAAGCAGTCTATCTTCATTGATATACATGGGGTGGACAAAATAATAGAAACACCTGTCAGTATAAAGCAATACAATTTAACAGCACCACAAACTACAGCCTGTTGAACTAAGACCTCTCTAAAGCAAATCTAAACATAAATTAAACATTATAGCATTGGTTGTAACTCGGTGTATATAATAATGATGATAGTAATAATAATGATGAGCTGGTAACTTAGTGTATTTATTTATTGTTCCTTAACTGTAAGATATTTGCAGGAAACAACAACTTATTAATGCATGGGGACATAAAATCTGTTTTAGAGCTGCAGCAATTAATCGATTCATTTTTAAAGTCAATCTCCCCTATCTTTGAGTTGTGGACAAAACAAGACCTTTGAGGACGTCATCATGGGTTTTGGGAAACACTGGTCGACATTTTTCACCATTTTCTGACATTTTATAGACCAAACAACTAATCGATTAATCGAGAAAATAATCAACAGATTAATCGACAATGAAAATAATTGTTAGTGGCAGCTGTAATCAGATTTAAGTTGTATAAATATCAGAGCATTTTTGATTGAAAACCTGCAAAACCCTTGAAGAATGCATGCTGTCAGTGAATGATAGCCTAACGTTATAATCCATGCTGTTCACCGGATTTTGACAGATTGTATACGTTTTACATTTGCACCTTATTGCTATATTAGACTTTTTATATATTTGCACTCCTCCCACTTTGTATTGCAACTGCTGCACAGCACTTTTCTTCTGGATTAATAAAGTTTGATCTTATTAATAAAGAAACTCAAACAGCTGTAACTGCACCCAGTGTGTTTGATTATGATTATTATGATTATATCTCATCTACCTTTGACTGCTTGACTCTGTTGTGTATTTGTTATTTGAGCGTGTTCGTGCCTGTGTGTCTGAGCGTGCATGAGAGAGAGAGAGAGAGAGAGAGTGATAGAGCGACATTGACAATGACTGGAGGAAACAGGAGTGAGTGACGACGGTACGGCAGAGAGAGAGAGAGAGAGAGAGAGAGAGAGAGAGAGAGGAAGCGACGCGGATGACACGCACATACACACCCTCTCTCTCTCTCACATACAGAGGAGAGGAGGACAGTGAAGAAGAAGAGGAGACAGAGAGAAGAAGAAGAAGAAGAAGAAGAAGAAGAGGAGGCGAGGGGAAGAAAGCGCAGAGAGAGAGAGAGAGAGAGAGAAGGAGGAGGAGAGATGCCCGCTGGACAAATGGATGTGATTTTCCCCGAGCTGTCCGAGCCTCTCTAAGACATCATGGGCTGCATAGGATCCCGGACCATCGGTGAGCGCACACCGCTTCATATGCTGCCATGTGGAGGGATGGAGGGATGGAGAGCATTAGAGGAATGTGTGTCTGTGCGTCTTTTGCAGGGCGGAGATGTTGAGAAAAGGGTCAGAAGAAGAGAAACACTTTTAGAATAAGCCTACAGGGAGTTGCAGCGCTTCTCTCTCGGTACCAGAAGGACTGTCGGCTTTTAGGGTGTAGTGTCTGGATTAGTTTACTACAGGGGTTACAGCTCAGCGCGCGCGCGCGTGTGTGTGTGTGTGTGTGAGTGTGTGTGTTGGAGCGGGGACGCGGAGGGGAGAGGCGGGACAGACAGGCAGCAGGATGTGAGCGGAATAACATGCGGCTTGACGTCCTCCTGTCCACATGGATGACACCGGGCAGTGTGTGTGTGAGAGAGAGAGAGAGAGAGAGAGAGAGAGAGAGAGAGAGAGACCTCCGCCTTGACATAAAACTAAGGTCATTGCATGCTGGGTGTCTGAGAAGATCCCCCTCTCCTCTCTCTCCTCCTCTCCTCCCTCCTCTCCATCCTCACCTCTCCTCTCTCTCCTCCTCTCCTCCCTCTCCTCCATCCTCATCTCCCTGTCCTCTTCTCCTCCCTCCTCTCCATCCTCACCTCTCCTCTCTCTTGTCTCTCGCTACTGTGCGTCATGCAGCGACGTAATAAATTGAAGACGCAGGCAGTGCACACCGGGTTTCACACACACACACACACACACACGCACGCACGCACGCACGCACGCACACACACACACACACACACACACACACACACACACACACACTCACAGGAGGCTCTGGGCATGGCACAGAACCGGCTGTGTGTAACTCAGGTGTGAGTCAGAACCGGCTCAGTGTAACTCAGGTGTGAGTGTGAACGCTCTGCACATGTAGGTCAATTCTGCAAAGTCAACGGTGCCGGCAGCGGAACACGCGACTCTGTGCTATTCTTGTGAGGACCGACATTGACATCATTGGGAACAGGCCTACATGTACTTGGTGTTTGTGTTGACTTATGTACTTATTTGAAATATAATAATTTGCAATAATAAATGTCAGTTTTATTGGTTTAGCTGCAGTGACAGCGCCCCCTACATCAGCCAACTCCAGGGTGGAGTGAACTTTAGGTACTAGGACTGACTCAGACTACTAGACTGCTGATTTGATTGATGCAATATCAGTGTGGGTGGCCACTAAAATAGTTGGTAATATCACTTAAGTTCCATCCAGTCAGTTAACCAGCCTCTCCACATGTCAAAGTGTTCTTGAGCAAGACACCAAACCCCAAATTGGCCAGCGCCTCGGTAGCTCGTTGCTATCGGTGTGAACGAGATGGAAACATTAAGGTCTTTGGATAGAAGCATTTTATATAAATGCTGTCTATTTACTGCATTTAGCATCAAACAATATGCTCCGATCATAACATGTCAAACTGCAGCCCAACAGGCAACAACAGCTGTCAGTGTGTCAGTGTGCTGACTTGACTATGACTTGCCCCAAACTGCATGTGATTATCATAAAGTGGGCATGTCTGTAAAGGGGAGACTCGTGGGTACCCATAGAACCCATTTACATTCACTGATCTGGAGGTCAGAGGTCAATGGACCCCTTTGAAAATGGACATGACAATTTTTTCCTCGCCAACAGTTAGCGTAAATTTGGAGCGTTATTTAGACTCCTTCAGTATGACATGATTGGTACCAATGGATTCTTCAGGTTCTCTAGTTTCATATGATACCAGGATCTTCACTGTAGCTTTAGAACTGAGCCGCTACAACCTCCAAAAGATTGATTGCATTAATACGTCAAAGAAATTAGTGGCGTTAAAACAGATTTGCCTTAATGGCGTTATTATCGTGTCAACTTTGACAGCCCTTGTGCTAACATTAGCAAGTTCGGCTAACTAGTTTCCACTTTCCAAGTAAAATACAAACTTGAACAATGGGTCCTCACAACTGTTGAATGTTGTAAATGGACAGATGTCGTAAACTGCTAACAGTAACTTTCATAACCAATGATATTGGAGAAAAAAACCCACATGTATCAACACTCGTAGGCCTTACTGAGCTATGAGGCTGTAGGCTATACAGCACCAAAGTTAGCAGTGTAGGCTGTCAAACATCAGTTAACCGCTGCCGCCCAGAGGCCTGAAGCTGAGACGCTGTTTCTGCAAATTAAGCCCCTTTCCCACTGGACAAAAAAACACTAATGGCCACATCTGGCTTTTGTTTTTAGTGGGAAAGATTACAATCAGCATTAATTCCCGGGACAAATGACTGCAGTAGTCACAGGTATTTATCGGCTCCAGTTACCGGGTGGACACCGTCATTTTTGCCCCTTCTCTGGCGCGATGCTATGTAATGTGCGTTGAAGTGATGCTCTCGTCACAGCCACCAGACTCCATTCAGACAACAGTCATTTTACCACGATAGTCGAACCACATTTCATTCAAACTCAATTGAAACAAAATAAAGCTCACCAAAACTGTCCTTCCACTGTTCCAACAATCACCAACTCTGGTTTGAGAGTTTGAAAGAGATAGTGAATAAGTACCAGATATAAAAAAAGAAGTAACCACTGTAACATTTTCACTCTTTACTAACCCTGCTTCCGGTGCCACAGCAGGAAAAAACTCAAAAGCTCAGTGCAACGGCACCAGCATGCTGGCTTTGGGAAAGGAGCCTATCTCCTATTTTTAGTGTGTTTTCCTGTTTAAAAACCTGCATAAACGTTGGTGGGAATAAGGTATATGTCCAAAAACTGTTCTATCCTATATTGAAAATTGGAAAATTGCTCATGATAGCTGCAGCATCATTGTGGTTTATATTCCTCCGTATAAAAAGTGAGAATTAAAATTGACAATTGACGAATGCAGACCCACACACATTGTACCTCCCTCCGTCTTTTAAACGCTCCATCAAAGCCTCATCAGCTTCTTTATGAGAACAAATAGAGGCTGCTGGGGGAGAATAAATAAAGGGAGGGAACATTTGACCTTTGATTGTCATTGAGCCGGGCGGGCGGACGGAGAGGGATCAGGGGAGGGACGGCGGTGGTTGGTGAGGAATGATAAGGACGGGGAGAGAGTGGAGGGTTTTTGTGCTTTTTGGTTTCATAAGTGGGTGTGTTCCCCTTTGTGTTCCTCCTCTCATCTTATCTCCTCTGGCTGTCTCTCCCTCCCTTCCTCTCCGTCTCTCTCTCCATTATTTGCGGTGTCAGAAGTAGATCAAAGCACATTAAGCTAGCTGTGTGCCGGGCACGTTATCTCACTCCGGCTGATATTCTCATTTTTGTAAACGTGTTCTCCAGACGCCGCGAGGAGTGAGCTGAGAGCGAGGTCGACTGAATCTGCAGCAACGCTTCAGGTTTTTCTTATAAATCAGGACTGAACACAGGGGAGACGGAGCAATAAAGTGTGCTGTTGTTCAAGGAGGGCAAAGTCAGAAAAACAATGCAGGTTGCAAAACATCTGACTATTGCATGGGATCATTGTTGCTGTTGTTTTGCTTCTGCAGTATCTGAAACTTAACAATGTGATTCGGTCTGTTTCCAGTTGTTGTGTTTTTAGTTCCAGTCTGTTGGAAAGAATAGAAGAATAGGAACTGGATAGTTTGCACAGCACAATTAGCAATAGCCCCCTACAGAAACTAATAGGAAAAGCTCATCACTAAGCCCTTAGAGATGAGGACATAAAACAAGTTGTATGGGTGGATTTGATGTAACCTTGATCAGGGACACAGTGGCAGCATTGTTGAGACGACTGCATTGAAGAACTGAAGGAAAACAACTGTATTCTAGTGAGGTGCTGGCTCGCAGGACATCAAAGACAGGAGGGGAAAGCTGCTACCTTCAGGATAAAAACATTGATATGAACATTGTTATCTTAGTTTTTTATTGACTCTCTGTCTTAAAGAGAAACTTGAAACAACTACTCACGCACACACAGAAACAGCCCTCCTACCTCTAATATCTGCTGCCCCTTTGGTTAAGGCCTGGTGAAGTGTAGGGAAGAATCTGCATCATGGCTTAAAGAAAATAACATTGTCTTTTGGTAGGATACAGAATGTGTACCCTGTAGGGATGTCCACAATTAACCGTTTAACCTTAACCGACATTAAGCATTTTACCCGATTAACGCTATCGGTTAAAACGGTTAAAAGAAATGTTAATAATTAACTCAAAAGCTGAGCGGCTCAGAGGAGCGGCTCGTCTCTTTAAGGAGAAAAGCTGGTCCACCTTAACAGCCCACCTTAAGAGGCGGAGTTGCAGGATACAGGAAGTCGGCTCTGGTCTCTCCAGCTCGCTTGAGCGGAGTGGAGGAGTTGTAGTTTTGTAGCATTTATTCACCAACAAATAAACTGAACACACACTGCTACACCTACGTTCACAATTAGAACACCACCAACACACACACACGGTCTGTTGGAAACTCAATAAAGCTACGCAGACTACGTGTGCGGTGGCGAACACGAAGCCTCCGGCAATGCTAGAGCTGCTAACGTAGCACAAACACACACACTGTTGGACACTCGCTAAAGTTACACCGGGCAGACACACAGCTGACAACCTGCTAAACTAAACTAAATGTGCGGTGGAGACTTTTACTGGGAAAGTGGCTGCATGTCCGTGACACTACACGCAGCATCGTAACTGCTAAATTAACGCTCCCGGACGGTGAACTGGAGACAGTGAACGCAGCATCGTAACTGCTAAGTTAACGCTCCCGGACGGTGAACTGGAGACAGTGAACGCAGCATCGTAGCTGCTAAGTTAACGCTCCTGGACGGTGAACTGGAGACTCACGTCAACTAATATCTGTTGTGCTCCTGCAGCTGGTACGAGGCACAAATATTGTCGGTTAACGGTTAATAATCGGTTAACGAGGGTCGGTTATCGGTTAAGAACATTTTTCAAAATGAGCATCCCTAGTACCCTGATCTATGAGGTTGAATTCAAACACTTTGTACGCTCAACTATCCAACCCCGACCTCCTCCTTTACACCAAATTCACACAAGGAGCGGCGAGCCACACTTCGGGTGTAACGATACGTTTTTACAACGATACACTACGATACGCTATGATTTCCATGGTTCCGATACGATTCAGGACGATATTTGGCTCATCTAGAGCGATACAATACGATTCAATAATTTGAAATCGATACAGTAACTTTTTTTGCCAAAAACTCAATCAGTGTGATTATAAATATGTGATACTGGACAGAGCAGGTCAGGATTCCTCAAAGGTTTTCTTGTAAGGGAATCAGGGATAAATTAATTATGGATATAAACAAGTAAACAACGATTAATGGCAAATACATACACCTTTTATTAGAAAATAATAAAAAGTGCAACTGCAGGACCTGCTGATTCAGTTCTCAAGATACAAGGCAGAGCAATATTTAACACAAAATATAATAAACCAACTTCTATTCAAGTTCAATGAACAGTGGTTTAACCTGCTGCTTCTGTCATCATTTTCAATAGAAACCGTAGATCAATAATACAGAGATCAACCACTGATAGTGATCAAACAGCTGATAGTGATCAAACAGCTGATAGTGATCAAACAGCTGATAGTGATCAAACAGCTGATAGTGATCAAACAGCTTGGGACACTAATCAATCCTATACAAATGTCTAAAAACTACGTTAGCTGGCGGAGCTGGCAAGCTGGCACATGTCTGGAGAGTGAACCGGAGTAATGTTTAACATTTCTTTACTAATAAAAGTGCAAAAACCACTTTCATATGACGTTTGTCGTCCTTAAATACAATGTGCAAATCCTTAGTATCCATACAATCGATTTTATATCGATATACATCCCCCGTGAAGGACAACTTGCTGAGTACCTATCGATGTAGTTGGATTGTAGGAATATAAATCGATACATCGATGTAGTAGATGAATCGTTACGCCCCTATTCATCGCAATAATTACTTTTACGGGAGAAAGGTTTACTGATTGGCTGCAGATCCTCTCTGGCTGCACTTCACTGCTAAAAGTTAAACCTTCCCCAACTTTTGTTTTGGCTGCATTTTGCTGCAGAATTAAACGGCAGCAGCTCGCTGAGCACGGGAGCGGCTGCTGTAGCTTTTCATAGACATTGCATAGCAGCCCGCTGCACTTCGCTGCTGCTCTGGTGTGAATTTGGTGTTAAAGTATTATGTAAAAGTATTCACTGTGACATCACATTACTTCCTCCTTCAGCATGGAACATAAACACAGGTTGTTTTCAGCTGTTGGCCAATGCTTAAGTTCACAGTGAACCGACTCTATTTATCTGACTATGAAGCAGATTTTCTATGACGCTCCACTACAGTCGCAGTAAACACGTGCTTAACGCTGTGAATTCAAACAAAAACACTTGCTTAGGTTCAGGCAACAAAACCACTTAGTTAGATTCAGGAAAACACATCATGGTTTGACTTAAAATGACTACGTTTGTAAAGTGAAAGTGAAACTTAAGTTGAGAACACAAAGACAAACAACGCATTGTTAGTTTCACACGGGACACAAACAGCGGCCTCCTGGATGAAAGCCCAGTGTTTGTTGGACCCATCCACCTCACCTTCCACCCACCCTGTGTGTTTTTTTCACTCTTTAAACTACGCCACCAAATCTTAAAGTCTTTCACCAAAAAGTAACTGCTTCATCAGTGTACTGGAATACAGAGCCAAAACAGTAAAACATAAACCTGCTCTAGTGCTTTCTGACTACCCATTAAACACTTAATACATCAAAATGAATACGAAATATGGAACATGGGTCAGGATGTCCTTTTAAGTTCATAAAATCAGAAGGCAATAACCAAAACATATTTTTGCATTTAATCCTGCTTATAATTTATTTTGCTGAGATCAAATATTCATATATAAATGTAACAAATGTCCTTAATGGGCCCCTGTAGACTGTTATTGTTTCTCCACACCCAACCTGACAAAAAGAGCTCCGTCAGATACTTGACAAAAGACCAATTAGGTTTTTTTATGGGTTTAACGATTTGGTGGTGTGGAGGTGTGGTAAAAGAAATAATCAAAATAATAATGCAGAGGATAGGGCACATTCTTTCTACTTAATTCAGAGTGAAAATAATGGTTTATATTCAGAAGACAAACAGCGTGAAGAGGTAAAGAGTATTGCCAGTGTGCAGCCAGCATGGCAACAAAAAGAGAAAAAGGTGGAAGATGGACTCGTTGGGGAGAGAGAAGGCGATAGAGCACCATCATCTTCAGTAAGAGGGACTTGTTAAGTGTTTTACCAAAATCAATAGACTGTTTTATAGTTCAATAAAACCTCCTTCCACAGTTAGAGGAGCAGAATGCCTCTAAAAATCAGTAGAAGTATTGAACCAAAGTGTCGCGAGGATCAAGAGTGATGTAGCCCCCCCCACCACCCCTCCAATTTACCGCCTGCAGAATATTCCCCGCTGCGTTTCTTGCGAGGAGCATCTATTCTTATATTTGGCCCGAGTGAGAGCGGCTGCTGCTAAAAGTAGATGCGGGGTAAAAGAGGGAGGTCAATGAGAGACGGCGGGAGGAGAGGGAAGGGAAAATGTTACAGTAAATATGGGTCAACAGCTCTCTGTCTCCTTGTGCTTCTTATTCTCTCATTCACATCTCACCCTTGACTTTATGCGAGCGAATCAAATGTGAAATGAAAGGAACAAAGTCTTCTCTCTGTGGAGAATAATACAATGAATTAGAAAACAATCAACAAAACCAACTGTTTGATTTGTTTTGTCCTCCAGTTGGCTGTGTTACCTCAGTGGTTCTGCAGCACCGTCATGGTTTGGTCTCTCAGTGCTGGATTGTTTCCTTCAGCTGTGTGTGGAGTGCCATTTAACCAAAGCATCACCGCCTGCCATTACACTCAATTATCCTCCAGCTACAGTAGAGCTGATGTGTAGCCGTCATCACTCAGACGGCAGGACAGGCACACAGAGAGGCATCTCTCTATAGGTACAGTACATCTCTATGATTCACTATCAGGGCGAGGAAGACGAGGACTTCCGCAGCTGACAGAGCTTCCTGTTCTCACTCCCGACTCGTCAAATAGAGAGGCAAAGTCCCTCCGCTTCTGGTGGACCACCATGGGACCTTATTTCAGTAGAAATATGGACAGTAATCAATGGAGAGAGACAAATATTCTTTTGATCCGGTTTGAATTGCACCATGAATCACACAGATGATGCCTGTCAATTTAAAGCATCATTTTACAAGTCCAGAAAGTCTCAGTTTGTCGTAGTATCATTTAGTTTAGTATGAAAGAGCTCAGTGAACTACATCTCTCGTCTCACACAATACACGTCACCAACACTAGCTAGCTAGCTAACTTAGCTATGTTCCACACACAAATAAAAATGTTATCTTACCTGTGTCTTAACCAGCGACTCCTGTTCTTTTTGTCAGCCGGGAAGAGAAAGAACGAGTACGACGCACACAATAATCGTAGCTTCAGAGAGAGAGAGATGTCACTTGCGCGACTTTTGGGTGTGTAGTCTTTCGAAATGATGTATTTTCATACTCTTATAATTCAACAGTTTTACAACAAACTGCGACTTTCTTGACTTGCAAAATTATGTTTTAAACTGACAGCGCAATTAAAACGGGTTCAAAATAATAATAAATAATCAAACCTCTCTAAACCGATGCTTGGTCAGTGCTGATACCGATGCACCGAGGCACCCTTTAGCGTCTGTATGCATTATAAAGCCTTAATTATAGTGGCTAAATCATTAAAAAAGCCAACATGTTTCAACCACTGTAGGTCTTTGTCAGGGTATTTTAACAAACTTTATTTAGCCAAAATAATGTTGTTTTTTTAATATTTCCTTCCTCGTTGTTGGTGTTGTTGGTGTCTAGGTTGCCTTCCTATTTATACGGTTCTTTTCCCTGTTTTCCATGAGCACCCGACATGTATTTGATCTACGGTTGAGAACACAGAGCAACCAGTTCTCTCTTTGTCTCCTAGTTGACTTATTTTACCTTAGTTTTGTTGTTTAACTTCTGTACTCTACTAACGCCAGCTACGTAACAAACAGTTACAAAATGTATTTATTTGAACTCAAACCACAATCTTTTCCTCGACCTAACCAAGTAGTTTTGTTGCGTAACTAAACCTGCGCTGGAAGTTTATTTTGAAAAGAGACTGCATGCATGTATCAAGCAAAAACTGCATGTTTCCTGTGAACACAGAAGCATATTTTGAAAAGTGGTGATATTTGACAAGCTGGGAGTGATAACGTGTTGCACAGAAGCTTGTAATAAAACACAACTGCAGAAGAAGATCGAGGCGTTTGAGGTGCTTAAAGGCTGTTCACATCCGCTGTGTGAGAGATCTTCTCAGCCCAGTCTAGACTGCCTAAACACGTATATCTGTTCAACACCTCTCAGAATTCCACATATCAGGGAACTTAAAGAATTCACAGCGTTTGGTGTAACATCTGTGAGACATCATTAGACCAAATGAGGTAATTTCAGTCTTGAAAGGGAACAATTACTACAAAGCTCCTACACATCAGATAGTCTTATAAACAGGTGTGTCGGATCAATACTGACTGTGAATGAAACCACTAAATCCTGCACACACTCCATCACTTGGACTCATTTATCTGGTTGGTCTGAATGTGAGAGGAGTTTTGGGGTTATTTCACAGTCTTAACAGAGGGAAATGACCAAATTACTTTCAAGTATTTATGGATGAATTGATGTTGGACTTATTTACTGAAAGTAACTGAGGTATAGGTGGCATTCAGATGAAGCCAGTTGGGTCATCGGCCACTGTAGTTTAGCCTGGTATAGGAGCTAAAGGCAGCTTAAAGGTACGTTAGGTCACCGTTAGAGAGTGGTGTCAGCTGTCAGAGGGCTCAGCAGATTCATGACAGGTTTCATGATGAGTCAAAACATCATTTAACATCAACACTGGGACTCCACATTTTACTTTGTATTAATAACCATTCTGCAACAGAATTAACTTGAATTTGAAAAACAACATGTCAGAATTAGAGTTCAGTTTTGACTTTAGAAACATCAGATGATATATAAAAAAGAAATCCTAATCATATCCTCTGTTATGATCTCACCCCTACAACTAGAATTAGGAGTAGAGCGGACATTCAAATTAACGTAGCAGGATGGTCAGCGCGGCCATTTTTATGTGTACCGTTGCTGTAGCGACCGTTGTAGGCTCATGTCACAAACTCACTGAGGTGAGGTTTTGAAGTAACAAATAGGGATGCTAATTTGGAATTTAAAAAAAAAAAAATTCCGATAATCGACCCTTGTTTACCGATCATTAACCGTTAACCGACAACATTAGTGCGTCGCATGCAGCGGTGCGCCAGCTGAAGTGTATGAGCACAACAGACAACTGAGTCTCCAGTTCACCGTCAGGAGAGTTACTGTAGCAGCCACGGTGCTGCGTTCACTGTCTCCAGTTCACCGTCAGGAGAGCTACTGTAGCAGCCACGGTGCTGCGTTCACTGTCTCCAGTTCACCGGCAGGAGAGCTACTGTAGCAGCCACGGTGCTGCGTTCACTGTCTCCAGTTCACCGTCAGGAGAGCTACTGTAGCAGCCACGGTGCTGCGTTCACTTTCTCCAGTTCACCGTCAGGAGAGTTACTGTAGCAGCCACGGTGCTGCGTGTAGTGTCGAGGACACATGAAGCCACTTCCCCTGTAAGTCTCCACCGTTTAGTGTAGTTGCGAGGTTAGTTGTGTGTCTGCCCGGCATAACGTTAGCGAGTGTCCGACAGACCGTGTCTGTTTGGTTTGTGCTCCGTTCACAGTTGTAGCGTTGCTGGTGGCTTCGTGCCCGCCGTTGTCACACACATAGGGCCGACCGTCGGCTTGGTGTGCCTTTACAAGCATACAGTCTTTTCAAAATAAACTCACCGTCTTCACAGGAAACAACTTGGTTAGGTTTAAGAAAAGATGGTGGTTTGGGTTAAAATAACTTTGGAGAGGCGTTATTTACGTACAGAAGTTGCATGACAAATAAATCAACGCTGACTTCTGGTTTCACACGGGACACGAATGCCGGTCTCCTGGTGAAAATCTGGTGTTCTTTGACACACCCATCCACCCCGACCTCCTCCCTACGTGGTTTGTTGCTCATTATACTTCCTGGTTCACGATTACGTGGAATATATACGTATTGATTTCATGGGATAAATAAAAATTACAGACCATTCATTTTCGTAGGTATAGATACAAACTGTGTATGAGAACAGCCTGAAAGGGGCGCTAAGCGTGTTATTTGATTTGAAGTGGGAGTCTGATAGCTGACCAGTGACTTGTAGTTTGTGGTTAAATGTCTACATGTAGGGAAAGTGACTGAGAACACCTCTGTGTCATTGTTGAATCAACATGTTGGAGGTGTTTTTGCCGTCCCACTCTTTCCTCAATCTGCCGTCATCAGAGACTCTGAAAGCCTGAGCCTTTTTGTCTGGAAGAACAGCTTCCAGCAGTGAACTGCTTTCACTCCCGACAGATCTCCCTCCAGATCCGAGCCGGTGGCTGACGATGAGCAGAGCAGCGTGGAGGTTGTTTGAGGCCGCGTGTCTCCTTCGCTGCTGCTGCTGCTGCTCGTTTGTTTTGCAGTCATTGTGCTGATGTGGTGAGGAGCAGCTGGAGTTGGACGCTGTGAAACAGAGAATCACACGTGAGGACAGGGTTTCATTCAACATCTAAACATCTGTTTGTTGTGCTTTAAAAAGAGAGATGCAGTCCTCTATGAAACACAGTGTAAAAAAGCACAAGGTCAAACAGTGAAGCACAGTGGGACTGCTTTCTAATAGCAGGTGTTATCACTTCACAGTCAAAGCCTTGTGAATCTCCTGAGCATTACAAAAACAAACTGGGCTTCCTAGTGTTTGCTTCTATTTACTCAACACTTCAAATTTATAGTAGAGTGTTTTACTACCGTCAAAACAAGCAGACTAAACATCCAGTCTAGGTAATCTACCGTCAAAACAAGCAGACTAAACATCCAGTCTAGGTAATCTACCGTCAAAACAAGCAGACTAAACATCCAGTCTAGGTAATCTACCGTCAAAACAAGCAGACTAAACATTCAGTCTAGGTAATCTACCGTCAAAACAAGCAGACTAAACATCCAGTCCAGGTAATCTACAGTAGACACTCAACAGAAATGATATGCTTCCACTAAATAAATCATTCATCATTGTAACTGCATTAAAGTCAAAAGCATAATTGATTAAACATTTCTACTTAATGTCATCAAATCAATCAATATTTTTACATTAACAATCAATCAAATGACTATGAAATGTGTGGCTTGTAGTGATGAACCCACAGAGAGTTTCCCTCAGCACCAAACAGCAGACAAAGTTAGCGACTAGCTGGTGAACACACAGTAGCTAGAAAGAAAGTAAAGGACGAGTGAATATTTGATTTACATTCGTCAGGTGGATGTAAAAATGAATGGATATGTTTGTTCATATATGGTGGATAAATAAATAGTAGGGGTGTCCCCAAAATAGAGGTTACATAGTTGAATCTGACTGGTCAAGTCTCGCCTATCGTTGACTGATCCAGCTCATTAAGCCCCCTCTGTTTAAAGGACCAGGTTGGAACATTTTGGGGGATTTATGAGCAGAAATGCAATATATTATTCATAACGATGTTTTCATCAGTGTATAATCCCCTGAAACTAAGAATCTTTGTGTTTCCGTTAGCTTAGAATGAGCCTTCATATCGCCATAGGGAGCGGGTCCTCTTCATGGAGTCCTCCATGTTTCTACAGTAGCCCAGAACGGACAAACCAAACTCTGGCTCTACAAAGATACTTTCATGTTTTTACGTTACCTGAAGGCCACCGTAGTTCTCCGACACGCTTGTGAAACAGCGGTAATGTGAGCCACAGAGTGCAAAACCGTGATACCGCCAGCCGCCATCTGACTTCTGTTGCTTCTTAAGTAGTGTTATTATGGTATGGATGGCCTCTGAGCGAGGCAACCGGCATGACCACTTTTTTGCACTCGGCGACTCACGTTACCGCAGTCTTGGAAGGGGAGGAGTGAGCGGAGGGGTGTTCAGTTGGTTGCAATCTGCAACCACACCGCTAGATGCCACTGTCCCTTTAAGCTTTATGTATCTATAGAAAAATAGCAAAAAGAACCAAATGATTGGCCGAGAAACACGTGACTATAGCTTAGCTGTTATTTGTGTAGATGCGGTGCTGTCCAGAGGACTGAAACGGAGCGACAGACATGGTTTCAGCCTGTTTGCTTTTCGTGGTTGTGATTTTGGAGAGGTTTGCCTCTGTCAAATTATTGTGTTTTTTGCATTCTCTGTATGTTTATGGACAGATATTGGTGCTGAAATGTGGAGATAAGCCTGGTGTTCACACATTGTCCTGTGTGCAGAGGAGGCCTATATAACTATACCTTAAGCCAAGGAGTGGCTTTATGGTTTTCTCTTATTTGGCGTGAGAGTCAGTTTGAGGCTCAACACACACAGCAACACACGATCAGTTTGTAGTTGTCAGCTGAATTACAGCTAACGTCAGTTCATTGGCTGTTTGTACTTCTGTCTTGCTCACAAGTTACTTAGTTTATAGCAGAGAGAGGACATGAAAGGCTTAGCCTTATATTTAGGATTCAGTGCAGTGATACTGTATCTTATGTTATTTTCTGAAACAGCTCCACGTTTCAGCCTTAACACTATAGGACCACCATAGCCCATGCCATTTAACGTTGTGGTTCCAAAATTTTAATTATTTTGTCATTTCCCTCCTGCCGTGAACTTTCCTAAATACCTATTCTACACATGCCTGTATTGTTATAATGATAGAATAACATTTAGAAAACCAAATAGATGGATATTTGGAGTTTTTTTTTTTTTCATGACAAAAGCCCCCTTTAGTCGCCAGGAGTAGATGCACTTATAATCACACTAAAGTATGTAAGTCTACAGTATTCATCATATCATACAGCATCTGTAAAATATCAGATATTAAAGTGAAAATAATCACACTTTTTGTCTAACTGTAGAAGTTGTGTCCTGTGTGTGCACTAAACGATATATAATTAGGGCTGTACTGAATAGTTTGAAGCTTCAAAGCTTCATTCATAATGTTGACATTAAAATTTTTATTATTATCATCAGTTGTGTAAAGTTTGTAATCATTTTAACAATTATACTTTTTCTTATTTTACCGCAGAAGCTTTCTAAAAAGCTACCTGTGAAAATAAAAAAGAACTGAGGGATTTAGTCACCTCTGAGTGGAAATCATGAATATTTTGTTCACGTTTCAACCCTGAAGCCTTTAATTAACAGATTTCCTGCTTCAGCATGGTCATTATACAGCGTTGGATGGCTCAATGAGCAGTAATATTGCTACCGAGGTTAGCTGCTCAACCGCAATTTACATGCTCATAGTACTGAACGCTGCATTAGACAAAAAGATTTAATGACACGTAAATAGAAAAACTATTATGTTGTTCTTTCAATGACAATCAGCTGTACAGATTTACTGTCATGGAGATGAATAATGAAATCTATACATTTTACAGACATTTGTTTGTCAATGTTTGTGCCATCTGAGATGTAATCTCATCCATTAGTCTGTAAGTGAAGTCGTGTTTTGGCTTCAGTGTTTCAGTTGGCAGGAAACAGCGACAGAGAGTAAAGAACAGACTCCCAGTCTGGCAGACAGCAGCTCCGTTTCCACATAAATAAACACAGGTTGGACGATGCAAGTCGCATCTGATGTGACACTTGGCCTGTACAGTCATCTGTGAATGCAACGCCATCACAGCGGAGTCCTGCCACGTTTTATTTTTAGCCAAATCGATTCAGGCCAGTAATGGAAAAAGAAGGTGATTCTTCCTCCAGGCTTGTCTTTTTCTGAGTGTCTCGTTTCCCGTCGTCCCCTCTAAATTTACATTACAATGGCTCCACAGCCACGACTCCAGGTTCTCTACGTGGAAGCCTGGAGCTGCCGTGCCACATGAATTTTTTGTAGGTATGTGACAAGCAGCTTGGAGAGTAACTAAGAGCTGCACTGGGCAATTTCACAATATTCTAAACGGCACTAAGAGGTAACTGCAAGGTGATGTCAGTAAACTGCACACAGCTAATGTTTACCGTCTCAACTGGTCTGTGTTGCTTTATACAAATAAAAAAGGAGTTTTGATTTAATCTCAGGAGGTAAACTGAGCGATTCTCAGTTACTTTGGATGAAACTCTGTTCTGTGTTGCAGCAGCAATTTGTGATTTAGCCTCCAAAGATGATTTCTATACAAGATTTATACATCTAAATTGACATGCATGTAAATGAGGGCAGAGTGTTGGCTTCAGCGACCACAACTGTCCTCACACACTTGTTAATTAATTGTCTTAACCCACTTACTGTCTCCAAGGTCATGGGGGTAAGGGGGGGAAGGGAGGGGGCTGGAGTCTGTCCCAGCACACATTGTCCTTTTATAAAAACCTTTATCAACATGAGCACTAAAGCTTCGATAGCACAGCAGTGTCTCGCTCGGTCAAACAGTCCGGTCTGTCTCTCACCTACTACCATCGACAAGGAGACTCGCTCACAGGAAAGGATTCGTTTTTGGTGTGAATAGCGCCACAATATTCACATTAATAAAGCACGTTTGACATTTTTTGCTAACGTTAAACACTTCACTGCTCCGTTGTGTTTGTTCTTCTCTGTCAGGTGTGTTTGAGGTATCAGCTTACACAGGAAAACCCTCCTTCCTCCTCAACTCCACAGTATTGACCGTTACCTCTGCTGACGGACCGACTGACGGATGCCCTGAGTACTAAGTGGTGTGTGTGAAGAAAAACACACATACTCACATGCATGGACACACTTTTGTAGATGGATTGTGTGATCTTGCCAGCAAGTCAGAGGGTGACGGATGCAAGGAGTGAGGCGACTGGTCAATAATTTGATTGACGGGTGGCCACGAGCATCTCGGACCTGAAGGGCAGAGAGAGAAAAATCTGTTCAATATCCAATAGTTTCACAATGTGAAAATCCATTTCTCTTATTAAAGAAACAAATATGAGCAGACTATACTCTCCATCGCCGATACAGTCTTTGCACCAGAGTTTGTAGCCTGGCTGCAGGGATCTGATCCTATTCATCCTCAAAAGAATTAGGGGTCTTTCATATGTTGCGTCTAAAAACGTGGAAAACGCCAGCCGTGCCGCTTTCATCCTTTTATCCAAGATGTTTGGGAGGTTGTGCTCCTGTCACATCTGGCGTTACTAAGCAACCAAAACCTGCGCTGCGATGACAACGATGATTAAGTTACAGTAATTTAGCATTTAGCCTCACTGACTAAATTAGACAAAGTCCAAACAAAGAGAAATGACCAAACAAAGGGAAATGGGTTTCCAGCACATAGTAGCTTTACTGCTCCATTTGTCATCTTCAGTCTGGCTGACCTTTCAACCGGATGTTGTGACGTCTTCGGACAGAAAAGGGGAAGCAAGTAAAATAGTCCGTGGGACAGATGGTCCCTGCACTAAAATGATTAACTTCTCCTCCATATATTTGTGGCAGCTGCCAATTCTCTGGTGTTTGCTGTTGTTTCCCTTTTCCCTGGTGTTTTTTTGGTTGAGTTGCTGAGTGATTAGAGGGTTATTCAGTTCACCTGTTGCGCAGGGTGTGGGGACTGGCTCTTAAATGATAGTTGAGAGCAGCTTGGTGCATTCCCCTCTTGGCCAATCAGGGTGTAACAACGCCCTTTCTGTAGGGCTTAAAAGAGGAGGGAAACTGCACACCCAGTGTCATTCTGATCTCTCCTTCACTCAATGCAACATGTATTATCAGCTTTACCAGAAACTCTGGTCTGTTTTGGGCCCTTTTGGGATTCTGTGATCTTTGTGTTTTGTTTGTTGAGAGTGTTGACTCCTAGTTGGGGAAACAAGTTAAGTGCCAACCAATTGGGTTACCTGCACTGGGACGTTTAGGTACTATTTGTGCAGCGATCTGGCTTGCCTTACAATAGCCTAACGCCTGCAGGCTGTATTTTTGTATCCTATTCATTTGTTGATTTTCAATGAAACCCTTTATACCCATTTCTTTTAGTGTATTTTATTTGGGAAAACTTTAAAGGAGGGTGAAGGGAAAACCACAAACCAATATTTCAGTTTCCTTAATTGTTTGTTAATATAGAGGCATTTGTTCATTATTGAAGAGGCATTTGTTCATTATTATTAGTAAGAAGGCATTTTATTTTATATTATTATGTGGATGGGAACTGTTTTTCAGTCTTCTGACTGAACAACTAAAGTCTGGGGAACTCAGTACCGCCACATATTTACTGTAGGCTGATATTTATGGAAGAAAGTAAAGATCCGACGGGTGTGATTGGTTGTTCCTCGTCACATGATATGTGGTGTGCGTTGCTGCATTCCAGAAGTTGAACTATTTTCATGTCGGGTCGCAACCTAAGGGGCCGTACTAGGGATGTCCATAATTAACCGTTTAACCGTTAACCGACATTAAGCATTTTAACCGATTAACGCTATCGGATAAAACGGTTAAAAGAAATGTTAATAATTAACTCAAAAGCTGAGCGGCTCAGAGGAGCGGCTCGTCTCTTTAAGGAGAAAAGCTGGTCCACCTTAACAATCCACCTTAAGAGGCGGAGCCGGAGTTGTAGGATACAGGAAGTCGGCTCCGGTCTCTGACTCGCTTGAGTGGAGTGGAGGAGTTGTAGTTTCGTAGCATTTATTCACCGACAAATAAACTGTCCACACACTGCTACACCTACGATCACAACTAGAACACCACCAACAACCTCACACTCACCGCCAACACACACACACACGGTCTGTTGGAAACTCACTAAAGTTACTCAGGCTACGTGTGCGGTGGCGAGCACGAAGCCTCCGGCAATGCTAGAGCTGCTAACGTAGCACAAACACACACACACACTGTTAGTTGGTCACTCGCTAAAGTTACACCGGCAGACACACAGCTGACAACCTGCTAAACTAAATGTGCGGTGGAGACTTTTACTGGGAAAGTAGCTGCATTGTCATGTTGAAACAGAAAAGAGGCAAACACAAACTGTTGTCCTCCAGTATAATCCATGCTGGGAAGCTGTCTTTGTTTATAGAAACCCCAGAAAATTGCTCAGCCATCAGCGTGGACTCTGAGTCTTCTTAAGCTGCTTGCCTGGATAAAGCTTTACTGTTTTTTTTTTGGGGGGGGGGGGGGAGTTTAAGAAACAGAATTACAGCATGCATCGAGGAAGGCTGAACAGCACGCTGAAACATCAACTTATAAAGACAAATTTACTAAAACTGCATTTCCTCCCTCTGCTGTGAAAATGTCTTTACAGGACCTCACACTAAGAAGATTGTAAAAGATAAAGTAAAATGACAGGAGACATAACTGGAAGCCAGCACACACAGCTTGTGTTACTCGCTCTGACTGTACTGCTGTGATCTCACACTAAACAACATTAACAGAGCGCTGTGAGCTCCAACACGCCACTGACCTGCAATCAGCACACAAGACATTCAAATTAGTCTCTGACTGTAAATCAAAGGTTTCTGTCAGTGTGAAGATGTAGCTGACGATCAAAAAGTTGCTTTAGTCAAGCACTGTTCATGGCCGCTCGCATGCTGTCAAAGCTTCAAGGGAGCAGCTTGTCTTTTCACTATCCAGAACACACTCATGTATTTTAGAAGATGGAGAGAAAAGCCAGGAACATGGTTTAGCTTTTTAAAGACGGATGAAGGAAAGACCCAAAATACCACAGTGTTAAAACAAAAAGTTAGATAAAGGTGAAAAAGAAGCAGACGGTCCAGTTTGAGCAATATGTTCATTATTTTGTAGGCTATCCTGGATGGTTATTACAGCAGCTATCATTTGCTCTTTAAAGAGGTCTGTAAAGAGGTGACAAACAAGAGGATGTTGTGGTCACAGTATATGGTAGAAAGATATTAACAGCAGATTGACTAACAGCAGAGTTGGATGATTTGATGATATATACATGATGAGGAATCTTCACTACACTTGACCCCTTTATAGAGTCTCTATATGATATCCAGAGCATTACAAACAACTATTGTCTATGTAAAGATAAAGGAGTAATGTCTACCTGAGCAGAGAACGAAGTCTCTCTCCCTCTCTGTGTGTTGTAATCAGGGTTTCTCTGTGCTTTGTTGACTTGCTGGGCTGGCTATGCATGCCTTTTACTGTATGTTAGTGCATGTGAGCATGCTCCACTGGCTAGCTCACGGCCGCTGCTCTGCACTGCGCTCATACGGCGGTTACAGCTGATAACGCCATCCCGACCAACGACGTGGTGGAAGCGTAGCACCCACCATCCCGTTCCCCCCCCAGTTTAACACTGCTAGCTGCGAGCCACCGGCTCAGCCCTCGCCATGTTGAGAGCCGTGCGGAGACTCAACATGGAAATGCTACCAATCTTGCATTTAGCACCTTCAAAGAGTAACTACACCCAGTATAATAATCCAGCTTTTTCTGCCAACTAGTGAAGACAACAAAATGTTTCCACAACTTGAGCAGCAGTGACATAATGTGGCACCAGGTGTGAGGTGTGTTGTTTAGAACTCGTAAACACTCCCGGCTGTGACCTTGTTCAAGAAACAGTTTTTTTTGGAGATCTCTGACTATCCTACGGACCCCCATGCAGCAACACATTGGTATCATTTAAGTGAACACAGTTTTTGTCGCAGTTATGATATCGGTCTGAATATCTTAACATGGAAATCTCAAACTTCATGAGCTGAGGAAAAATGCCCAAATGCTTTGAAACTACCAAAGTCTTCTATGTATTCCTATGGTTACTTTCACTAAGTGCTCACATCACTTGTAATACCACTCATGAGCTGGATATTAGTTGAATAACTATTGCGTTCTATTAGTTGGCGGTAGTGATATAAATATATCTAAGAATAGAGATTATTACCTGCAGTAGTTTTTTAGAAGCACATAAATAATAATAACTAATAAGGGCTGTCAAAGTTAACACGTTAACGCAAATTCGTTTTAACGCCACGTATTTCTTTAACGCATTAACGCAATCAATCTTTCAGAGGTTGTAGCGGCTCAGTTTTAAAGCTAGAGTGAAGATCCTGGTATCATATGAAACTAGAGAACCTGAAGAACCCATCGGTACCAACCATGTCATACTGAAGGAGGTTAAATAGCGCTCCAAACTTACACTAAAACTTGGCGAGGAAAAACTGTCATGGGGTCCCTTGACCTCTGACCTCCAGATATGTGAATGTAAATGGGTTCTATGGGTACCCACGAGTCTCCCCTTTAGAGATGCCCACTTTATGACAATCACATGCAGTTTGGGGCATAGTCAAGTCAGCACACTGACACACTGACTGCTGTTGTTGCCTGTTGGGCTGCAGTTTGCCATGTTATGATTTGAGCATATTGTTTTATGCTAAATGCAGTACCTGTGAGGGTTTCTGGACAATATCTGTCATTGTTTTGTGTTGTTCATTGATTTACAATAATAAATATATACATATTTTTACATAAAGCAGCATATTTGTCCTCTCCCATGTTGATAAGAGGATTAAATACTTGACAAATCTCCCTTTTCTGTATCTTTTATATCTCTATTATTGCTTATATAATTTTGGTATACCTGTACCTCTCCTGTGTTTCACTCTGTTTGCTGATGTTGCTGCTTTGACACCTGAATTTCCCTCCTGGGATTAATAAAGGTTCATCTTATCTTATCTTTAAGGTGCATTTAGAACAGATAAAAAAATGTGGGATTAATTTGCGATTTTAATCGTGATTAACTATGAACAATCATGTGATTAAATATTTTCATCGCTTGACAGCCCTAATAACAACACAGGAAAGAGAAAGAACATTGTTTTTCTTTAGATCATACGGGACATCAAACAACAAACAGAAACCTCCAGACGCTCGAGGGAATATGGGGTCACCCAAGACATCTTATAAAATGCCACACACACGCACATGCGCGCACACACACACACACACGCACACACACTCAGAGATAAGAATGGATGGATGGATGGATGAAGGTATTACCCCGACAAACCGTAGTGAGCAGGACTCCCTCAGTGTTTGATGTCGGCTCAGAGCGTTCGCTGCTGAAGCGGAGGTGAGTCAGACTCCAGACTTCACTTCAGATCACTGTCACAGGCCGTGTGTCACCTCACCACACACACACACACACACATATACACACACACACCAGGTGCCCAGAGCGATGGTAGCAGACAGGCGAGGGTCTGCCAGAGAGAGCTGTCAGGACCTATTGTTGCAGCGTCCCACAATGCCACCCTTCCTTAGACACTCACTTGTGTGTGTGCATGTCAACGTACATATGCAGTTGCATGTGTGTGAGTCTGCGTTCATGTGTAGCATGCTGATTATCTTTAAGTCCCTCTTACCTTTTCCCCTCTCTGCCCTCCATCCCTCCTCCTTTTCCTACTTAACCCTGAATGTACCTCCTTCTCTCTCCCTATTCATCCATATCTCCGCTTTTTTCCCCCTAAGCAATCAGTTCCTCTTCTCTCCCTAATTTCCCCAACTCTTCCTCTCATTCCTTCCCTCTGTTCCATCTCCCACCTTTGTCCCTGTGGTGCAGTAATGCAGCTGTATTAGTCCTTGTGGAGCAGTTAAAGCGAGGCACTACTTTAAATGTTACACATTTTCTGGCGCAAATCCACCTCTCTTCATCCCTCTTCCCCTGGTGCCTTTCGCCATCCCCTTGTGTTTTTTCTTTCTTTTTCTTTGCAAAATGAAAGCTGAACTAGTTCATAGTGTACCCAAAGACAGCAAGGACATTTATGTTCACCAAAACAATCGGCCGGTGTTGCTCTCAAGGACTAAAATTACCGCCTCGTGGTTGTATGCCTCCGCCAATCAGTCAAGTTGCAATTTACATCCGGCTGTCCAAAATGCCATAACTTCATCCTTTTATCCTACTAGATATTTGTGTGAAATTATTATAATTAGGATATGAATTCTTGAGTTATGACCAAAAACGTGTTTTGTGAGGTAAAGGTGAACTTTGACAACCTAAATTGAATCAGAGAGGTCGTTTGTGCCAAATTTGAAAGAAATTCACTCAATGCGCTCCTAAGATATCGCATTCATGAGAATTGGATGGATGGAAGGTCACAGTGACCTTGACCATTGAACACCAAAACTTAATCAGTTCATCCTTGAGTCCAACTGGATGTTTATGCCAAATTTGAAGGAATTCGCTCAAGGCGTTCCTGAGATATCGCTTTCATAATAGTGGACTGGACAGACAACCCTAAAAGATAATGCCTCCGGCCACGGTTGTCCCGGCCATGGTTGGGCGCGGAGGCATTAAAAGCGAACAATGAGCCGACACAGCACTGAGACAATTAGTCGATTAATTGTTGGCAGAAAAGGAATCAACAATTTTGATAACAAGTGGATCGATTAGGTCATTTATTTATTTTCAAGTAAACATGCCAAACACTCTCAAATGTAAGAATTTTTCTCAGTTTCATATCATATAAATGGTGTATCGTCATATCTTTGGGTTTTTGACTTTTGGTTTGAAAACATAATTTTGGGCTCATGGTTAAAAGAAAACAACATTTAAGGGTAACTTTGGTATTTTTTACCTGGACCCTATTTTCCCATGGTGTTGTGTCTAAGTGACTAATAGGGACAACAGTTTATCCAGTGGAAACTGGTCCAGTATTGAGGGAGAACGCTGCAGATGGCAGCTGCTAAATGGGCTGCAATGTGATCGCTCGGGGCAACTCTTCACCGTCAATGTACGTCCACTATAAGTGTTTGTTTTTACCACTGACAGGCTCAGATTGTTATTAGAAGTGTCTGACAACATTATGGAAAGGACCCTACAGAGAAATAGAACCTTTTTCTTTCCTTTCGCTTGATCCGGTCTGTTTGTTATTGTACCTCGCACATTGTTGAAATCATCTAAATATTCAGCCATGACATTGAAAATCTTTTAAGCTACTCTTTCTGTACTCCAACACAACAAACTCTGACAACACCGGCACTCCTCTCTCCAACCTCACTCTCGTAACAGCTTGTGCAGAAGTATGACTGTGTTTATTTGTGCTTAAGAACGTAACCACCATGAAACTATCAGAAAATAATATTTAATTTCTCTGATCCGCTGCTCTGTTCTCCCTAACGCCGCTCCCCCTCTTCATTCACTCTATAGCTCGCTCGACCATCGCTGCTCTCTCTCGTTCACCGAGCCGAGGAGGACGGGACAACTTTGAATGGTTACAAGCACCAAACGACAATGCTGCATATATACCTTTAAATCAATAATTTTTCACTTGTGAGCTAGATATCTTTTTCCAAGTCATTCATGACGACATTCACAATCATCCCAATAATGGAAATTCACCAAGATCAATTATTGTGAGTGTTTTCTATCACAATCTGCAATTTAATTCTATATCATCCTATCCCTATTCCTAATCCGCCATGTATATCGTCCCATTCCTACTCACGTGTCCACCATTGTTTTCAGGCAAGAAGTCACCTCTTGCAAGATTTCAGAGAGAGACTTCTCATTGAACGAGACTTGGTTCGACACAATAACAAACAGACCAGACATGTTTTAAAAGAACTGATGCTGTCATTTTTCTTAGGACGAAAGTCTCAGATTAATCAATAATAACAATTAGTTGCAGCTCTTAACCAAAGCTGTGAAAGGAAACAGGTGACAACGTTGCTTCATGAGTTCTGTTTTTTGTAGACAAACCAAAGACAGTTTGAACTTTTGTTTAAACGTCCCTGACTTCCTGTGAGCAGAGAAATGACCACGGTGCAGCGAGTGGAGACGGGACAGTCCTCTCTGCTGCTGCTCCTCCTCATGTTTAATGCTGATAAAACGGGTCTATTTCTACATAAATATCTTTTCTGGTGTAGCTTTAAAGATAGATTACATTACGTTGTGTAAATCTCTCTTTCAAAGATCAATTTGAATCCATTTCATTGTTTTGAAAGTGAAAACCAGACTGAGGTAAGAACTGTGTTCTTGGCTAAAGGAAGCGTGCAACTCCAGCAGGCCGTTTGGCAGGCAGCACTTCTCTGTCATACTTTGATGTCTCAGATTCATTTCCCCGAGACCTTCTGCTTCGTTGCCAAACAGATTAGAGCGTGCAGCACCAACATCTACACCGATGGCCTCGTAATCTGCACACTACAGAAGAATAGCCCGAGGAAAATGAGGCAGAGGCTTTCTAAGGACAGCAGCAATTAAAACAAAAGATGTTTCATGTGGGTGGAAATATTACAATGGAAACCCAAACTGTTCCTTTACAATCACGTACATGTGAATGAAGTTTAGCTGCATTCAAATACTCATTTGAATCTTTTAAAAGTTTCTGTTTGTTTAGAGATAAAATATGATTTAGCTTCTGTTAGTTAGTGAGAATTATCACTGCAAATCACAATCCAATTATGTACTGTATGCAGGTACTGATAACTGCTTTCTAATTAGAACAGAAATGATTACCACAGTAAACAGTTTGGAAAAACATCATTACTCATCAGCTATTTTGGTTTATACTATAATGGAACCATCTTTAAAACCTATATGACTGTAAAGATGAAGAACAAGGCCTTCCCTTTTAGAACTGATGCTCCTTTGTTTATGTTCGACTCCACTGCAGAGACTTTGCTTACGTGCACAAGCAGAAATGACCTTTTCCTCAAAGGTCATTAGCCTCACACATACTGTACCAAACCACAGACGCTCAGAGCTGCGTGTTTCACAGTCTAACAAGCAAACATTACACTGCAGCCTCCCAAAACACCATTCATAATCACACTCTGAATCAGATTAATTACCAAGTACAATGAACGGACAAGAATTAGCATCTTTCCCATCAGAGTTACGCCAGTGTCGTGGTAGTAAAACCAGTCACATAATTACACAGGACCCAACACTCATTTGTGGGAAAATGTCTCTGCTGCACAATAATTAATGCAGTTTGATTATTAATCTGAAACAACTTTGATAGTCGATTAATCGCTTTCAAGGAAAAATGCTAAACATTGTCTAATTCCAGCATCTTGGTTGTGAGGGTTTGCTGATTTTCTTTGTCTTAAATAACAGTAAACTGAATATTTTTTGGCTCTGAATTCAATAATTGAGTGAAAAAACAGCAGATTCATTGACATGGGCCTGAGATGAACATTACATGTTTTTTTAATCAATCAGACCACAGATACATGTTAGATGGGATTAAACCTGTAAAGTTATGAATGTTTCAGGCCAAACACAGTCCAAAAACTGGACTATCACACAGTTCATATTACATTACAAGGTAGGGCTCTACCAAATGTAATTTTTTTTACATTTGAAGCTTCTATTGAGGTTTTCGAATGAAGCTTCAAATGTCTGTCGTCATATTTTATGACATCACCACCCCCCAAAATTTTGTATTGTGGTTATATAAATGTAATTTATGGTGCTGTTAATTAATTAAAGGGACTGTTTGTAACTTTGTAAGCGTATAAATGTAGCGGGTCGGCACACATGGTCTGCAGCTCCTCCAGACCAACTGCTGTGCAGAGAGTTACGTTGTCTTCTCATTACCGACCAGGTGCCGGTGTCTCCTCTGCTCTCTCCGGCTGCGGGCGAAGAGAGCAGGGAGACACGCTGCAGAGCCCCGCTGCCTCAGCCTGCACTTAGGCAGGAAAAGCCAACACTAGGATCAGATCTAAATTATGTTCATGGAGAGACCTTCGTCTGGTCAGCTAACATTACTGCCAAGCAGCTGAAATATAAAGTGATATTGTGGTTTTAGCTGACGTGTGTCGCCTCACTGTTTTGAGCGATGCTCGTTCAGGTATATTGAGAGCGAGCAAGCGCGAGCTCGACGCTGACTTTCGTTGATTTCACGGCCACAGGTGTCGCTGTTAAGAAGCATTTCTGAAAGTTACAAATAGTCCCTTTAACACGGGTGCGTGCTTCCCTTTGTGTGCGGCAAGCAGGAGAGCAAACAGTTTTTTGACTGCAGGGAAAATGTTGGTTTTGAAAGGCTAAACACCAACAAATATGGATTGAAGCAGAATATTTCGTCAGATAAAAACATGTTTTGAACTTTGGATATGAATACATTATCTTGTTATGCCTCTACGCCGGCGACAGCCGTCCACTTGGACTCAAGAATGAACTGATTGGAATTTGATGGTCGAAGGGTAAAGGTCACTCTGCTCTCAAAACACATTATTGGCCATGACTCAAGAATTCATATGATAATTATGACAATTTCACACAAATGTCTAACAGGATAAAATTAAGTGATGACATTTTGGATATGGATGTACTGAAACTTGACTGGTTGGAGGAAGAATACAACCACAAGGTGGTAATTCTAGTTTCAATCAAGTTGAACTTTTTGACTTTATGATGCTCTGGAGTTATTGGAGATGTTTGGATCACACGAGTCTGAAAGAATCCTATGCAGCCAACACTGGAATCTAATTCTACAAATAGTATAATACTAATTATTAGTGTAGCCTGATCTTTATCTGCAACTGTGAAGAAATACCGGCTTTAAACAGAATGAATAGACATGCACAGAAAACAAAAACATTCAAATGTTGATTTACAATTTGAAGGTCAGGGTTATGAATGAAGCTTCAAACTATTCGGTACAGACCTAATACAAGGATGTATTCATACATACATGAGGATGGTCGGTGCTGTGCTGTTGGGAAGGTAATGAAATTGAAATCACAGACTCTCGTAGAGCCTCGCGGCCTCATGGATGTAGAAGGCATTAATTAGTTGCCTGTGTAACACACAGCAGACCTAGCTTTGTTTTGGTATCACCAACTCCAGCTTGAACTCAAACAATGATGCACTTCTCACTTTCTTCTGGCCAAAGAAGTGAACACAGCATTAGCATGAGTGGTGATAGCCACTGTGGCTGAACAAAGCAAAGACCACCCACTTTAGAGATTCAATCTTCAATCAGAGAAGCAGAGACAGTTTGATTGACAGGAGACCTCTGGGAGGTGCAGATCATGAGTGAAAATCACATCAGACACAGAGGATAAAAAAAGAAGTCATCCAGAGTGTAAATGGTCATTAGGTCGCCTGATACTGAGTGACAGTAATGACTGTGAGGAAGGCTGCATTTCCTCCAGGTGCTGCAGGGAACTCTGGGTAAATGTCCATCAAATGGCAACCGAGTGGTCAGTGATGCTGCTAGCTGTCTGGAGTTACACTTATTAGTCCAAACAGATGTTGCTGTTTTACAGGATGCTGCTGTGGGCGTCATTTTAGAGAAAGATTATTTCACATTTTTCATAAAGTCTTCTCTTGTAATACTGATATTTTGTTTCTCTTTTCTTAAAGACAAATTACGTTTGTCAATCATCAGGATGTGACTTAGATGTTACTATGCGATCACATTGATTACAACATTTAATGAAATACTTGTACATTTTTGTTTAGCATTTGGGTTATTCAATATATTAAGAAAAGTGTTTAACATTAAGAAGTATATGATCAATTTGTCATAGTTGGTGTCAAGTAGATGTACATAAGAAGTGGACGTAGTCACCCTGACATCGTGGACTGCCGTTTTAAAGCCTAAAGTTCGGCATTTGGCCGTCTCCATCTTGGATTTTTGGACTTGAAACTAGCGATTGAGACCATAAACTCATGTTTACAATGTTTACTGAGGTAATAAATCAAGAGAAAAGTAGGCTCATTTTCTCATAGACTTCTATACAACCAGAGGAGTCGCCCCCTGCTGGCTGGTAGACAGAATGCAGGTTTCAGGCTCTTCAGCATTGGCTTCACTTCTCAGACCCGGAGGTTGCCGCCTGATAAAAACTAAATATATTTCGGCTTGTTTTGCATCCCTGTGATCACCAGCTGTAATGTTTCTATTCACTACATATCTGCCCTTCCCTCCTCTTGTTTCTCCTTCCGTCTTCCTTCCCTCCTCCTTTTCTTATCTTTCCAGCTTCTTTGCTTTATCTTTATTTCCCCCCCCCCCCCCCCCCTCTGTTTTTTTGAGAGCCTTCAGCTTCTTTCTGTGTCTCTCTCACCCTCTCTTTCCTCCCCCGTGGCTCCATCAGGGAGCTCCATCAACTCCAGAGGTCTCCGGTGTGTGTGTGTGTGGTTGACTTAGTGAGTTTGTATGTGCCTCCATGCGTGTGGGTGTGTTGTGAGGAGTAAATGGCCTCCAGGATCCCCTGGGTCGCATCTCAAATGTACTCACAGAGAGCAGAGTCATGACTAAGACTGCATGCCTTTCATTAACACTGAGAGAGAGAGACAGACTAACAATGTTGAATAAGTCAGCTGAACTCACTCCTCTGGAGGAAATGTTGTCCTTCACCCACAGTACTGGGTCAGGACTGAACAGTGTGTGATGAAATGTGTGTGTGTTTCATGTGCTTGTGTGTGTTCACATGTATAAATGTGTGGGTGTAGCTAACATCAGGTGTTCACGAATTACCAACTCTGAAGTGAATTTGATTTTGTTTCTAAAACCAGAACTTTTGATAAACTCTGATCATATCATTTTCGACTAAGACGTAAAACTAAACAGTTTGAAAGGAAATTCCTCCATCTGATATTCTCACATTATTATTAGGACTGTTGATCGATTAATATATTTAATCACGATTAATCGCCAATTAATTGCAAATTTTGTATCTGTTCTAAATGAACCGAGATTAGTCAAGTATTTAATCCTTTTATCAACATGGGAGTGGACAAATATGCTGCTTTATGTAAATGTATGTATATATTTATTATTGTAAATCAGTTAACAACACAAAACAATGGCAGATATTGTCCAGAAACCCTCACAGGTACTGCATTTAGTATAAAACAATATGATCAGATCATAACATGGCAAACTGCAGCCCAACAGGCAACAACAGCTGTCTGTTGGGCACACTTGCTGACTTGCAGTTTGGGGCAAGTCATAGTCATGTGATTATCATAAAGTGGGCATGTCTGTAAAGGGGAGACTTGTGGGTACCCATAGAACCCATTTACATTCACATAACTGGAGGTCAGAGGTCAAGGGACAACTTCCATGAATTAATAATCCATCATCTTGAAGACAAGAGAGATCTCAGAACCTATAATAATCATCTATTCCACAGCAGTTAAAGACTAAACTTCTTGTTCCACCACTGTATCACTTTTTTTGGCAAATGACTGCAGAACTTCCAGACTAATTCTAACGTAATTCACATAAAGCTAAAACGTTTCTCAATGTTAAACCCCTCGCTAGTGAGTTCCATGTCACCTGTTATCCCATAATGCTTTGAGAGGGTCGATTCACTCGTGTCTGTAGTGAATAAATAGGTCGAACATCTCCAAATGAATGCTCATGTAGCTCGGTAACTGCTGGGTGTGTAAATAAGCAACTGTTTGCTAACATGTTCAACATATCATCAACTTCAAGCTAATGAGATGTCAATGTTGTGTTCACTAGTGGCCAATAAAAACAGTTATTGCTGTTTTAACAATATCTGTAGGGCCAAGAGAGTGAGTTCAAAACACTCAGCATGCGTCGTAGCTGCAGGTCTGCCTTCTGTCTGTGTCTCTGTTCACCCTCTGTGCTGATGGATCTCTCTGTTATTGATGTTGGTGCTAACTGGAGACTTCAGAAAGAAGCCCTCGCTCTTTCATTCAGTGGGACTGAAACCGTTGCTGTTACTGTCTAAATTTTAGACTCTAAAACATTTTCTGTTATCAAAACCCTCTGGAGCTTCACCCAGGAGGACTCCCCTTGAGAAAAATATCAGAACTGGGTGGACCAGCCTGGGGAAATGAACCTGAAATGAAAATATATCAGGGCAGAGCAGCCTCACAGCTACTGTATCTGTGATAGATGTGTCACCATGTCATGGACATTTAGTCTGTTATTAGTGGGTAAAAGTCTGCCATTTGCCGCCCATTTCAGCTGGCCTTCTCCTCCCCTTCCGCTATCTACTTGGCAAAATGTAAATTGACAACTCAAAGTGCTTTACACTACACACATTTATACACTGATGGCAGAAGCGGCCATGCAAGGTGGCAACCTTGCTCATTCACAGACCGATGGCTCAGCCTTCTGTAACAATTTGGGCTTCAGTATCTTGCCCAAGGACACTACGACATGCTGACTGGAGGAGCCGGAGATCGAACCGCCGATATTCCAATTAGTAGACGACTTGCTCGACCTCTGAGCCACAGCCGCACTGTCGCTGCTCCCTGGGCTTAGCGCCGCCCAAGATGCGTTTTGTTCCCCTATACCAGAATGATAATGTGTAGAGCCCAGTGGGCAACCTCCAGGTCTGAGAAGTGAAGCCAATGCTGAAGATCCTTAAACCTGCATTCTCTCTACCAGCCAGCAGGGGGCGACTCCTCTGGTTGTATAGAAGTCTCTGAGAAAATGAGCCTACTTCTCTCTTGATTTATTACCTCAGTAAACGTTGTAAACATGAGTTTATGGTCTCAATCTCTAGTTTCAAGTCTTCTTCAATACAGCATGATGTTCATTTAGTAAATGATGGTCTCATTTAGAGTCAGATAGACCATAAAGCAGGGGATGCTTTAGGGCGGGGCTAAATTATAATTTTAGAGAGTATAGGTAATTGTTCAGAGTATGTTTTCTTTCCAAATGGATATAAAGCATTTTGAAATCAAGCTTTTCTTCTAGCTCAGTTGGTTCTTTTACAAAATGAATCGATTGCTTGGAGCGACTTCGGCACAGAGCTGTCATTTCTCGTCCCTTGAGATGAAGGACAGCATCTCCAAACTGGATCTTCTACCGCTGAACAGTGATGACGACTCCCTCTCCCACCACCACCTCCACCCTTTGCCTAGAAGGGTTTTATTGATATTGATTTGGATGGAAAGCTTAAGTCTCCATTGAAGGGAGTATGAAGGCTGAGGTATTTTTAGCCACTGTTGATTGTCAGCGCTCCCGTCAGCGGGGGTGGTGCCTGGCAGAGAGCACCAAATCAATGCGGACGCCATCGATGAGGATGTCGAGCTATATGTTGAGAATACAATACATAAGAAATATCGGCTCTTAGTGCGAAGTAGACTGATAAGTGAGTCCAGGCTTCCTTATTGATTTCAGCTGTTAAATCCACTTCAATCAGCCTTTCATCAAACGGGAGGTGAAAGAGAGGTGGTGGGCTAAAGGAGGATTTTTAAGCTTTGAACAATGAACTGTTCTTCTGATGAGATTGTAGGAAGTTCAAGATTATTCCCTCTTGAAACAATCTTCGAGTGATATTCAACAACTTAAGCAATTTTCCACATGAGCACCCTCATCGTGACTTATTTGTAGCTGAAGTTGGACTAATTTCATAACACTGTCTCCTGCAGCGTTTTGGATCCAACAGGAGCTGTGAGGAGGAGAAGCAGCGTTTTATCTTGAGATATTAGTAGGTTATAATTTGTGTTAACAGGGGGGAGGCCTCTCCTTTCATCGCCACTTAAATCTAATATCCTTCAACATCCCGGGCCTTGCTGACTCATACAGGTCGTGGCCCCGTGTGCCAAGGCATGGTGCGGATAATTAATCTAATTTTAGCGCTGGCAGTGTTACACTGGACAGAAATCTCATTTTCACTCATCTTAATGATGCAATAAAAGATGGTGATTCCAAGACGAAACACCGGTTTCATCTGATCCACATGAGAGTGTGTTTGAGTGCACACTACTGCCCTGGTTATGAGTCATATCCTGTTTTTGGGATACAATTGTCACATGGAACACAATGTCCCAAACTAACTGAGAGATTGTGACACAACGGAGGAACAATTAAACATGTATAAGTAGCTAAGATTAAGTGTGAAAATGAGCGAAATCAGGAGTGAGAGCATGTAGAGCTGAAATGATTAGATACAAATTAAACAATTGTGATAATATATTAACTGTTTATGTCATTAATGCAGAAGAAATGCCAAAGATTTGCTGGTTCCAGATTCTTAAATGTGAGGATCTGCTGCTCTTCTCTGTTTGGTGTCATTACTAGGGCTGTCAATGTTAACACCATAATAACACGTTACCGCAAAATTTGTTTTAACGCCACAATTTTTTTATCGCATTAACGTAACTTGCGATTTTTAGGTTGTAGCGGGCTTAAAAAGTGAAGATACTGGTATCATATGAAACTAAGAAACCTAATGAAGCCATCGGTACCAACCATGTCACACTGGCTTGTCGGGAAAGAGGCTAAATAACGCTACGATATTACGCTAAATGTTGGTGAGGAAAAACAGTCATGGCCTCTGACCTCCAGATCAGTGAATGTAAATGGGTTCTATGGGTACCCACGAGTCTCCCCTTTACAGACATGCCCACTTTATGATAATCACATGCAGTTTGGGGCAAATCATAGTCAAGTCAGCACACTGACACACTGACAGCTGTTGTTGCCTGTTGGGCTGCAGTTTGCCATGTTATGATTAGAGCATATTGTTTTATGCTAAATGCAGTACCTGTGAGGGTTTCTGGATCAATATCTGTCATTGATTTGTGTTGTTAAATGATTTACAATAATGAATACATTTACATAAAGCAGCATATTTGCCCACTCCCATGTTGATAAGAGTATTAAATACTTGACAAATCTCCCTTTAAGGTACATTTCGGACAGATAAAAAATGTGATTAACTATTTGAATCGATTGACAGCCCTAGTCATTATAAATTGATAGTGGTCATTCAAAACAAGTCGTTTGAAGATGTCACCATGGGAAATTTGGACATTTGGTAACTAATAATATATTAATTAATCAAAAGAATAGGAGCTGAATGCTGCCAAAGCATACAAGGTGGATACCAGCTGGAAGAGAGACAGAAAAATAGCTAATGGGCGAGCTGTTCCAGCCTTCAGGGCTCAGGATGAGCAGGTGAACCACAGCAGCTGACAACCCTCCCAAGGCTCATGAATCATACCAAGAGCAACAAGGACAGCTCAGCACACACACAGAGTGGGAGAGATGTCACTAAAGAGTTATTCATATTTATCCCTGATTACATGATCTAAAGTTCTCAGAGTTTCTGATCAGTGTCTGCTGTCTGTGCAGAAGTCTGTCATCTCTGTAACTCTGTATGCTAATTTAGAATGTTTTTTTCCAACCGTTAACCGACCCTCGTTAACCGATTATTAACCGTTAACCAACAAGATTAGTGCGTCGCATGCGGCGGTGCTATTTTTAGTCGCTAAGAAGCTGTCCAGCTGCAACGATAAGATGATGCACAAACAGGTTAAATCATCATTTATCACCAGCTGCAGTGTATGAGCACAACAGACAACTAAATCCCCAGTTCACCCGTCTGGGAAAGTTACTGTAGCAGCCACGATGCAGAGTGTATTGTCCCAGCAAGACTCCACCGCATCATTTAGTTTAGCTGCGAGATGGTCAGGAGTGTGTCAGCCTGGCTCCTCTGTCAGCACGGCGTAACGTTAGCGAGTATCCGACAGACTGTGTGTGTGTGTGGCGGCGGTGAGTGTAGGGTTTTTGGTGGCGTTATAGCTGTGAACGTAGCAGTGCAATGTGTGTTTATTTGTCGGTGAATAAATGCTACAACTCCTCAAGACCCAAGCCAACTTCCTGTATCTGTAACTCTGGCTCAGACTCACTTTAGGTGGACTGTTAAGCTGGACCAGCTATTCTCCTTTAAGAGACAAGCCGCTCCTCTCAGCTTTGCTCTGCTTTATAACTATTTTTTTAATATTTCTTTTAATCGTTTATCTGATAGCATTAATCGGTTAAAATTCTTAATGTCGGTTAACGGTTAGACTGTTAATTATCAACATCCCTATACTCAATGTATTGTGGCTTGTTCTACGTGTGATGTAGTAAATGAGTGTATTGCAAACATTGAGTATAAATACTAATTGTTATTTTTTTTTTTGCCGCTAGCATGAGACTGGCTTTGGCGTTTGTTTCTCTCTCTCTCTCCCATACGTGGGAACATATGAGCATTGATGTACGTATGAGGTGTGTGTTTTTGTATCTGGAGGGAAGCAGGGAACAGGAAAAGAGCCTGGAGAGAGAGGAAGAAGTGAAGCGCCACAGCCAGTTTATACGTGTTGAGGTTGGAAAAGGTGATGGAAGATAATAGCCTCAAATTTAAAAAAGACGTTACCGCTTTACATAATCGCCACGTTCTCTGAACATAATACTGGTTTTGAACTGCCTGTGGGAAGAATGAACACGTAAGAGTCTATTCATTCTGGACAAAAAGCTGGTTTTGCTGTCTACTTTTCTCTTTTTAGAGCACGCTATGCTACGTTATTGTCTCTTGTCTCGTGTCTCCTGAGTGTATCTCATCACTGATGCGAGTCGCGATGCTTGTGGGAATGCACAGATTTGAGTGTCTGAGTAGCATCACGTGAGAAGATTTACAATGCAAGCAATTCTGTCTGAGTTTCCTGGGCCATTTATTCAGTGCCATAAAGGCTAGAAAATTTTAATTAATTCTCAATCATTTATCGGTTATATGTCCGATATTCTACAATTTAATTTAGCAGACGCTTTTGTCCAAAGCGACGTACATCTGAGAGTTCGTACAACACAAGCAAGGATCTAGATAGGAGGGGACAACATGAGTAAGTGCCAACAGCAGCTTCAAGTCTGATCAGACACAGGTGCCGACAGGCAGTGCACGGGGGCAGTGCACGGGGGCAGTGCAGAGGGTGAGACACAGATTTCTTTTTTGTCATCATTAACAACATCATCAACATCAACAACGTAATCACCATGATGAATATCCTAATCAACATCAACAACATCATCAATATCATCGTCATCAACATCCTCAATAGCATCAATGTCATTAGGTGCGGAGGTGTTCATGAAAGAGCTGGATATACAGACGTAGGCAAAGTTGTTGGTACCCTTCCGTTAAAGAGAGAAAAACCCACAATGGTCACTGAAATAACTTGAAACTGACAAAAGTAATAATAAATAAAAATTTACTGAAAATTAACTGATGAAAATCAGACATTGTTTTTGAATTGTGGTTCAACAGAATCATTTTAAAAAACAAACTAATGAAACTGACCTGGACAAAAAATGATGGTACCCCTAGAAAAGATGTAAAATAATGTGACCATAGGGACATGTTAAACTAAGGTGTGTCCTGTAAATAGCATCACAGGTATCTTCAAACTTGTAATCAGTCAGTCTGCCTATTTAAAGGGTCAAAAGTAGTCACTGTGCTGTTTGGTATCATGGTGTGTACCACACTGAACATGGACCACAGAAAGCTAAGGAGAGAGTTGTCTCAGGAGATCAGAAAGAACATTACAGACCTTCATGTTAAAGGTAAAGGCTATAAGACCATCTCCAAGCAGCTTGACGTTCCTGTGACTACAGCTGCACATATTATTCAGAAGTTTAAGGTCCATGGGACTGTAGCCAACCTCCCTGGACGTGGCCGCAAGAGGAAAATTGATGACATATTGAAGAGACGGATAATACGAATGGTAACCAAAGAGCCCAGAACAACTTCCAAAGAGATTAGAGGTGAACTCCAAGGTCAAGGTACATCAGTGTCAGATCGCACCATCCGTCATTGTTTGAGCCAAAGTGGACTTAATGGAAGACAACCGAGGAGGACACCAAATCATAAAAAAGCAAGACTGGAATTTTCCAAAATGCATATTGACAAGCCACAAAGCTTCTGGGAGAATGTCCTTTGGACAGATGAGACAAAACTGGAGCTTTTTGGCAAGTCACATCAGCTCTATGTTCACAGACGCAAAAATGAAGCATCCAAAAAAAAGAACACTGTACCTAATGTGAAACATGGAGGAGGCTCGGTTATGTTATGGGGCTGCATCTGGCACAGGGTGTCTTGAATCTGTGCAGGGTACAATGAAATCTCAAGACTATCAAGGCATTCTGGAGCGAAATGTGCTGCCCAGTGTCAGAAAGCTTGGTCTCAGTTGCAGGTCATGGGTCCTCCAACAGGATAATGACCCAAAACACAGCTAAAAACACCCAAGAAATGGCTAAGAACAAAACATTGGACTATTCTGAAGTGGCCTTCTATGAGCCCGGATCTAAATCCTATTGAACATCTGTGGAAGGAGCTGAAACATGCAGTCTGGAGAAGGCACCCTTCAAACCTGAGACAGCTGGAGCAGTTTGCTCACGAGGAGTGGGCCAACATACCTGTCGACAGGTGCAGAAGTCTCATTGAGAGTTACAGAAATCACTTGATTGCAGTGATTGCCTCAAAAGGTTGTGCAACAAAATATTAAGTTAAGGGTACCATCATTTTTATCTAGGCCAGTTTCATTAGTTTGTTTTTTTAAATGATTCTACTGAACCATAATTCAAAAACAATATCTGATTTTCATTAGTTAATTTTCAGTGAATTTTTATTTATTATTACTTTTGTCAGTTTCAAGTTATTTCAGTGACCATTGTTGGTTTTTCTTTCTTTAACGGAAGGGTACCAACGATTTTGCCTACGTCTGTATATCGTACATCGCAATATCGCCTAAAAATATCGAGAAATGATTTATAAGCCATATTGCCCAGCCTTAGAATGAACCCACTTTGATAAACTTGTTGTAGTTTAACGCTGTATTCTGCCAGTAATGGTACATAAGCAAGACAAGTGATACTCCTCATACAAACTTTTCTACACACAACTGGAATTAGACTTTCACTTTCATTGCAAAATGCTGATTATGATTATCAATAAGACGGTCAAATTCATCATCAAAAATAAGGAAAGTCATGTAATTGAACCAGATAAAACAAACAACATGTTTTGCTTGCCCCTCCATTTGCAGATAACGTTTAAGTGAATACATAGAGACGTTTTAAGTTGATTAAGAGCTGAGTTTTTGGGGTGAGGCCAGCCATTTCTTCACTTATGTATATCATTTATCATACTATTTGTTTTTCTGACTAATACTACTCTTTGTGTAACTTGATTCCAGTACATGCTATTTAGTACGTTGCTTTTTTGTTGTTGTTCTATTAATAGACCAGCTCACATATCTAATTTATATATTTATCAAGGACTCCTCTGAAGTTGATGTCTACATGTACAAACAGAGACAGGATTCTCCTTAAGCCTCCTGTATTGTTCATTTTTATTCAACCTGTATTTATTAAACTAGAGCAGACTGTGTATGCGTTGATGTATTTTCTTCATTCACTAAGTGATCTTTGGTTGCTTCTACTTCACTCTCTCTTCACACATGTCCTACTTGTTTTGAGAATCCAGCCAGTGACTTCAGACTCAGAATCACAACAGCTCTACTGTCTGAGCCACCACTGATGCCGACTCATTATCTCTCCATCGCTAACACACACCGCTCTAATCCTGGTGTCATTTTCTCCAGACTGAGTAGAATTACCCATCTGTCTACACCATCCAAGTGCTGCTCAGTCATTGTGGGCTTTGTGACAGAAAATCATTAAGCATACTTAAAAGTACGTGAACTGGCGAGTTTCAGGAATAAAACTTTTCATATTGAACAGAAAATATCTGTTATCTCATAAAGTACATGAAAAGGATGTCAAAGATAACCCAAAGTATATCCACATCATATCAGAGCAACCCATTTAGTTTGTCCCTGACAACTTTTACTGTTTACTCTGCGCTGCTTTACACAGCAGCATGTCTGCACCAGCAGCCAAAGCTGGCCGGCAGAGAGTAAACAAGGAACTGAAACAACATCACATGTAGCATCAAAACTATAGAGAAAGAGAGACCCAAGGGACAAGGACAAAAGGAGATGACCTCTGCATTAAAACACAGCTAACAACCTGTAACTTCAGTTCCTACTGATACAACAAACTGTATTTTAGAGGGAGACATCTGAGAGAACAATTTAGTAATTCAAGTGAACAGCATTGGTTTCACTTTTCAGACCCCTGAGTTGCCCACTGCTCATATAACAAGAATCACCATTTCTTTTAGTTTTTACCAAATTTATAAAATGAAAAAAATGTGCCACATACTCCTGCTGTCAGTGTTCTTAAAGTGGTCCTCTACTCGCTGTTTGTATGTGTCTTAAGTCATTTTTCCAAATGTGACCTGGCTTCAGTACATGCTGTGGTTGAACATGATTGAAAGATCCTCATCAGGTGCGCCAGCCGCAACGCCCGAGAGGAGGAGGAAGAAGGAAGCCACGCCCACCTGCACTTCCACACACACAAAGACAAAGACGGGGAGACAACACAGGAGACAAAAGGGCAGGCAACATAGGGAAACACTGGGAAAAACTGGGTAGGAGTCTGATATACAACACAACCTTCTGAATCGCTGTCCACATCTCAGATGTTTTCTGACACTCAAACATTGTCGGTCTGGTGTTGTGCTCTTTAAAGGCTGATTCCCCAGTTGGGAAAACAATGGAGCCAATCCGAGCTCTGTAGGGTGGATTAACGTTGGAGCAAGAGCCAGAAAATGGCAACATAAAACTTGTGACAAGTGTGGATGAGATGGACACGGCTGTACGGGCTGATGCAAGTCGACTTGCAGAGAAATAAATCTTCGATCAACATGACAAACGTTAAATTAACTGTTCCTGGCAACCGCTTCTGAGAACAGCGTCTGTGTCGGCTGACAATGAAGTTGACGAGACGGATACGTCGCTAGACACTGACTGCTCAGACAAAGACCATGTCAGAGAAATGTGTCTGATTACGTGGCTAGAATACAGTCACTGATGTGTGTTAACATGGACACAGAAGACAGTGATTTATCAGGGATGCATTAATGCTTTTCACATGTGTGCTTTCACAGGTTGCACTGGATGAACTCTGTTTACTATTAAGGTCAGACTCAAGGTCATCATGCAATGGAAGGAGAGGTTATCATCAAAATCTTCAGCCTGTTCTCTATTTTATTACCACTAAATTATTAAAATAGCACTCCATTACTTATGATAATAACTAAGAGAAAGGCTTACCCTTTTCATCACCCTCACATATTTCAGAATCATCTCTGGCCTTCATGACTCATACTGGTTGTGCCCTCTGTGTGCCAAAGCTTGGCGTGGATAATTAATCTAATTTTAGCACGGCGTGTTTGTGTGTGAGTGTGTGAGAGAGAGAAATAGTGGACAGCGTTGTCATTTTCCCTCAGCGAGCATGTTGAAGGCTGCATCAGTTTGACATACTGTTATCTCTCTTTCTCTCTCTCTCTCTCTCTCAGTGTCCCTCGCTCGCTCCTCTACTCTCCTGTTTTCTCCTTCCCTCGCTCGCCCTCTCCTATCATGGATGGCTGAGACAAAGCAATTGTGTATTCTGGACTGATGTGTTCTTGCATCTGTGTTTCCTGCCATGGTCTGATACCTGTAGCTGCTGATAATGAAATTATCTTTAATTCATCTCTCTGTTTCTGTCTCTCTCCAGCAGTGGATGCTGTGCCGGTACAGAAAGATGGGGATCAGGTAAAATACTATTATCTTTTTTTTGTTTTCTTTAATGCCTCCATTGTTTCTGCACACCTCAATCTATTTTCCCATTTTGCTGAAAGCCACTGTGACAGAATACAAAAGACACCGGCGTCCTCAGCTCTACGTCTCCAGACAGAAACGGCCGTGTGTGTGTGTGTGTGTGTGTGTGTGTGTGTGTCGTTTCTTGTCTCCTCAAATCTTTTAGAGGTGAGTAAAAGAAGCGCCGTTACTCACCCAGAACTGCCTCCTGCTGTTAGACGGTCAGGCCTCGGCCCCGAGAAAGGTCATCCAGATCTAAACTCCTGAAAAAGGATAAATGATTCACTATGTGTGGAGTGTGTGTGTGTGCAGGTGTGCAGGTGTGTTTGTGTTTTCTATTGTCTACAGTACAGTCAGAAAGTATTAGGACAGTGTCATGTTTTGTTTTGTCTGTGTACTCCAGCATGTTGGGATTTAGTTGAATTAAAGGGGAACTCCACCAATTGAACATATCAAAGTCTGTTTCCATGTATTGGTCCATATGTGGAAACAAGTATAAAGCCTTTAGTGTCTCCACAGGGAGCAGTATGAAGTATGAAAGAAGTATTTTTACCAGATCTCTGTAACCCACTCCTCATCTCCGCTTGAGGCTCGAGCATGGATGTATTAGAAGAACAGGATACTAGACCCCAATAAGAATTGCTCACCTGGCGCAGACGCCAAAAAGGTTTTCTAGCTTCCGGGTTTACTTCTGGGATAACCGGCCCAGTGAATATGCACAGTAGTGTTTTTCACGCTCAGCCAACAGACTTCACATTGTGATGATGTCATAGATTATAAAATGGCATCGTGGAGTACTCTTTTAAAGACCAGTAGGTTAAAGTGCTCTCTTTCAACTCTTTTTATATATAGTCCTCCAATTTTAAGATTATGCACCAAGACAATGTTTCTAACACAGACAAGGCAGCCAAAGAGTTTCTTGCCAAAGAGTGGGACGTTCTTCTTCTCTGGCAGAGCATCACAAGGGATTTCTGTGAGTTGTAGACTTCAGACAGTCACTGAAATATTAAATATGATGGGGAGTCCTGGTGGCTGAGTGGTTATGTCCCTGGTTTGATCTGTTGCATGTCAAACCTCTCTCTCTCTACCCCATCTGTCTCTATACTACCAACTGTCCAATAAAGGCAAGAATTACCATCAAATCATTTAAAAATAACTACTATATATATGAAGACAAATTTCATCTTAATTTGTCCAAGAAAGTTAACAGCAGGACCGTCGCGGGTTTGAATCAGCTGGAGGTTGCTTTCTGTTTGGAGATACATGTTTGTTCCGAGCCTGTGGGTGCTCCGCTTTCCTCCCACAGTCCATAATCCACATTAATTAGTGACTCTAAATTGTGTGAGCACGGAAAGACCGAGGCCGTCCGCATGATAACTAGCTATAGATGGTGGATGGAGGGGTATCTTTTGGTCCAGGAGAGTTGGGGTATACAGTTCCTTCACTTCAATGTGATGTAAATATGACCATTAAATTAAAAAGATGAAAATCAGCACTTTCCCCTCATCATTTGATGTTAAATACTATGTGCTGCAGTACAGAGAAAACAACAAATGTCACTGTCTTTTCTGACTACACTGTAACTATCAACTGTTCGGTTGTATGTTTGCTGAATTAATCCTTCTCTTAAAAAGCAGTAATGTATCACATATTAAAGTTTCTTTCCTATTGAGTGGGTGCGGTGGATAACCTTGCCTTAGGGCACGATCACAAGACAACATTTAGTCCGTTTAAATCAAACTCTGGTGCGGTTCAACCCCAGGTGTGCATCGTTTGGCCAGTTGTGAACGCAGTAATCGCACTGTGGTGTGGACCAAAACAACCGGTCCGAGACCACTTGTAAGTGGTCCAAATTGGTGGTCCAAATTGGTGGACCAAATTTCAAGTCGATCTGATTAAATCTGTAGGAGGAGTTTGTTAAAGTACACGGCCTATAAAACGCTAAAAATGGGCGAAAAGGGCACATTAAATTAAAAATGGCTGACTTCCTGTTGAGTTTTGGAATTTGGAATTGCCATTTTGCAACACCCAAACCCGAAACCCTTAAAATATCACATTTTCACAGCGTCTGATAAGTGTGTCAAGTTTAACAACTTTGTGAGCATGTTAAGGCCCTCAAAAAGGCGATTCATTTGGGAGGAGAAAAATTATAATAAATCCTACAGTTTAACAGTTTCAATAGGACCTTCGCTGGCCCGACGCTGTTGGTGCTTGGGCCCTAATTAAATAAAAAAATGAGCAAAACTCAGCCCACCTTAAGTGAGCCTGAGCTGTTGTTGTTGCTAGCTTTGGGGCTAACCCCTTTTACTTTAATCAGCAGGTGGCTGGCAAGACACAGGAGCTTGGTTTGGGTCTTGAGGAGTTGTAGCATTTCTTCACCAACAAATAAACTGTACACACATTGCTACAGCTACGTTCACAGCTATAACGTTACTGATAACTTCAGTTAACGTTATAGCTACCCGGCAAGGTTGTCAGCTTGCCGGGTAGACAAGCTGACAACCTGCTAAACTAAACTAAATGACGCAGTGGAGACTTACCGGGAGAGTGGCTGCATGTGTCCACGACACTACACACAGCATCATGGCTGCTACAGTAACTCTCCCAGTCTGGTGAACTGGGGACTCAGTCTGTTTTACTTATACACTGCAGCTGGTGATAAATGGTGGATTTAACCTGTTTGTGCATCAGCTTATCGTTGCAGCTGGGTGGCTTGTTAGGCACTAAAACCACAGCACCGCTGCATGCAATGCACTCATTCTGATGGTTAACGGTTAATAATTGGTTAACAAGGGTCGGCTGTCGGTCAGAATTTTCTTTTTAAAATTAGCATCCCTAAACCAGACTAAATAGAAAACTAACCAAAAGTATCAATTTCACTCTGACCAAACAGACTATGGCTTGTGAAAGCACCCTGAGAGGATCCCGAAAGAACAGCACTCGTCTTGTTTCATTCAAAAGTTTTACCATCCCATGACCATCTAACAGCTTTTTCAGAGGCTTTTCAAACCAGACAAGAATAATAATAATGACAACTACTGACTATGTCTCAATATCTGGCAAGAAAATGGGAAAAAAAGATATATCAGCCTTCAGAAGCTGATATTAGCCAAACCTGTGTGTACTCCTGTGTGCATGCCTGCACTCTCGTGACTGTCTGTGCGTGACTGGGTGTGAAGGTGTGTGTTGATAGTCTCTTACCGAGGCCACAGAGCTGCTCTCCCCAGGGCTCCGACTATTACTGAGCCATGTATCACCTCTCAGCTGTGGACCCTAGAGAGAGAGAGAGAGAGAGAGAGAGAGAGACAAAAACACAGACATCCGTCTTATTGTTTTTCCATCACTGGCTGCTGCTTTCTTTTCTTAGTGTTGTCATTTTTCCTCCCACACAAAGGTTAGAAGGCTGACATGCACCAGTAGTTTTATTACTGTACCCATGTTAGAGGTATATTTGTTAATATTTATTACAGCTAACAAGTGAAAGAGCAATATGGAAATAACATGTTTCCTGTTGCTTTCTGTCCTCCTGCTCTTACAAAAAAGTAGTATACTTCAAGTTTAATTCATGAAGTATACTTAAGTTAAGTTCAAGTATATTTCAGAAGTACACTTTATGTAGTAAGTATACCAATAACAATGTACTAGTAGTATAATTGTAAGTGTGCAAATTCAATACTTCTTGGGGCTAAATAGGTCCTTTTTAATTTATAAAAGTATACTTTTGAGTGTAAGAACAGTAGACTTTGATTACACAACTAGTTTACATCTAAATTGTGTTTTGTACTGCAACTATACTATGAGCTATACTACAAGTGAATAGGTGTACTGTTAGTTTAATAGTTATATACTTGTAGCCCACGTTTTAGTTTATGAAAGTACACTTTGTATACTTTAACTTATAGTACTTAGCCAATGATTAATGTATTACATAAAGACACTTGCTCCTTTTGCTCTTTGACTTGATGTTTTGTGATGATACAAAAATAAATTCATTTTTCTCACATGCCTCCACGGTGAACGGAGGATCGAAAAATCAAAGAAATTCTTGATGAATTGAAGTAAATTCATATCAAAACATTTGTTTACAAACTCTCACACACTTTAATAGGCTACTCTATCAAACAGTTAGCTCAACTATAAGCCAAGTGTACCTTTCTGTAGGCCTATAAGGGTACAATACTTCATTATACTTTTCTTAAGTATATCTCGATCAAAAGAAGTACAAGCATAAGCCAAATATACTTAAGTATATCTGATATATGCAGTACATGAAAGTATAATCTCTTATTTTAAATTTAAAATAAGTATACTGATAGCACACTTGAATAACCTTCTATTTGGTAAGGGTGCCTAGAGAGAATAAACACACTAGAAGTGATTTCTATGAACCTTTGAAATATTTTTGGCTCAGCGTTGACGTTCGGTGGCCATGGCGTCAGTAGCGGGATTCATTTTTGATTAAGTGTTGCTCCTGTTGAGCACTGATCCCATGGCGGCCCTCGAGTTGTTTACTTCCACAAACACGATCCTCTGCGTAATTTATAGACCTGCAGAGAGGGAGGCCAGCAGGTGGGGAGGGATTTGGAAAAAGTAAAATAAAGGAGCTCAGAGAGATGATTCACACTCAGAAACGGGAGGCTCTGGACCAAATGCAACAAACAAAACCCTGCAGAGTGACAGACAAAATCAATAATATACAGCCAGTCAGAAACACAAACACACTATTGTAAAAGTTGGAGGAATCAGAGATGAATCTGAAGACTAGACAGAGGAATCTAAACAACAGATGAAGAGTTAACAGAAGAGCAGTTTAAGAAATCTAGACTTCAGAAAAGAGATGAGAAACAAGAAGTGTCTTCAGCCATGCTAGCATGCTGTACTTTGAGCTAAATGCTACACGGAATGGGCATGCTAACATTCTCACAGTGACAACATGCTGATGTTTAGCAGGTTCAATGTTTACCATGTCAATGTATCCTCATACAAACGGTTCGTATACGTTATTTTTCATTTTCTGTTGGTTCTCCTACAAATGTCCAGAAACACGAGTGCTACGTTTGCCTGCACAAGCCCCTGCAGTGTAGAACCTGTTGTTTAGGCAACTAGAATTACCGCCTCGTTGTATGTCAAGTTGCAGTTTATATCCATGTCTGTCCAAAATGTCATCACTTCGTCCCTTTATCCTGTTAGACATTTGTGTGAAATTGTCATAATTAGCATATGACTCCTTGAGTTATGGCCAAAAAACGTAGTTTGTGAGGTCACAGTGACCTTTGACCACCAAAATCTATTCAGTTCATCCTTTAGTCCAAGTGGACGTTTGTTCCAAATTTGAGGAAATTTGCTGAAGGTATTCCTGTGACCTTGAGCTTTGACCTTCAAAATCTATTCAGTTCTGTCTAGAGGGCAGGTGGACGTTTTACGTTTATGTGGCGAGGAGGCACAACAAAGCTACTCGGTTAGGTTTAGGAAAAGATCGTGGTTTGAGTTAAAATAAGTATGTTTTTTACGTAAAATAAGTGTTTGTTACGTAACTTGTGCATGTTGCGTCAGTATGTACCGTAAAATAAGGTAAAATAAGTCAACGTTGACTTGGTTTCACGTGGGACACGGACAGCAATCTCCTGGATGAAAGTCCCGTGTTTATTTGACCCCACCTCCCTACATGGCCACCTGTAGCCCTGTACGTCCTGGCCCACGATTCCGTTGGTTATTACGAATTATGACTTTTTTACTTTTCGTAGGTACGAACAACCTCACCGTGTTCATCATCTTAGTTTAGCGTGTTAGGATGCTAATATTTGCTGATTAGCACTGAACACAAAGTACAGCTGAGGCTGATGGGAATGTTGTTAGTTTTACAGGTATTTGGTGATATATTTAAGTATTGGACCATTAAAATGTGACCTGATGATGGCGCCAGATGAAAAGTTAAGGGTTCACCAGAGTTGTTATAATTCATCCCGAGGGGGACACAAATTTGTGAACAAAATTTCAGAGCAAACCATCCAAAGGTTGAGACATTTCACTTAAAACTCAAAAATGTAAACCTCATGGTGGCACCAGAGCGTAAGTCAGGGGGTCACCAAAGTCAGGAGGATTCATCTTCTGGGGACCATGAATGGCTGTACCAAATATCAAGGCGATTTATCCAATAGTTGAGATATTTCAGTCTTGATCAACATGGTGGACTGCCTGACAGACTGACATCACCATTGCTATCCGCTAGTGTGGCTAAAAACAGATGGAGTTTCTTTTAAACTGCATTAAACAGATAAACACCCTTAAAAACTCCACATCACAGATGCAAACTACAGCTCATGTTTTACTAATGAAAGGGGGAATCAAAGCTATGAGCTCATCATGCCGTTCTCACATTCACACATTAAACACTGTCAACTTAAGCGAGGAAACATCCCGGCAGCATTAGGCTCAGTGAAAGGCACATTAGCTGAAACATCAGCCTGTTTGTGGTTCCACTAAAAGTCAGATCAATACTGAGTGCTCCTATCAGATCTCCTCTGAGAATATACGCCTTCCAAATTCACACAAGTCAGACTAAAAGGATGGAAAACACAAACAGATGTGAGTGAGATTGAGCTGCAGTTAAACTCCAGACTTCATTTATCCTCATTAGTGTTTTTCTCAGTTCAGGCTTTTACACTTCAGATGAGTTTCTGAAAGATGATACCACAAAGACATTTTCTTGAAAGCTGCTGCTGTTTGATATCTTTAATCTTTAAATGCCTAATCTGTACTGTTGACCACCGGTATTTTAATGTTTTTAAAGTGTAAAAGCTTCTGAAACTGTATTTCCACATCATGTGACAGTGAAACTAATGACATTTTTTTGAAGATAAGCAGCTCTTTAAGCAAAATGATCCCACAGCTCTAAAATTTAAATGAATTGCTTATCTTGCATGTAATACAAAATCCATTCACTGGTTTCTATTATGCACCATTTGCTATTATATTGTATTATACTGTACTACTGTTCATTATCTGACTTATTGTCCGACTGAGCCACTGCTAAACTTTTAACCTTTTAACCAAAGGGGCCTCTAAACCTATAATGTAAAAGAAAGAAATATGAAATCAAAAGACCTCCTAAACCTCAGAATTCATCCTTCACCCTTTTAAGAAATTGAAACTATAAAAAACATGTTATTTCTATGCTTCACTGAAGAGATTCTTAATTTCAATCCACACCTTTTATTATTCTAAGATAAAGTTTAAAGTTCTTGTCACATAAAAAATAAACACATTTTCCAGACATTTTTCTCACACATTTCTGCCATTAATTGGATTTTTTTCCAACATTTTACTGTATTTAGTGAAATGATTGGTAGCATGCTCCTGCTATGACAATGCAATATATCTACAGCACATTATATTATAAGAAAGAAGAAAATAACCACAATAGAAAGTAGTTATGTACCCTGCATCTGGTCCAATGCATGCTGGGATACATCTAAGCACCCTGTGACCCTGAGCAGGATAAACAGGTATAGAAAACGGATGGATGGATAGGTACAGTGGAGCTATTATTGTGCAAACTGTCTGCTTCGGGGAAATGCTTTAAGGCTTTAAGGCGTGACTTCTAGCAGCATAAAGAGCTGATTTGGGCCCAAAGTTAAACGTTGAGCTGAGAATGTCAGTTTACTGAGAGACCGTCAATGTTATCGTGGAGCTTCAGCTCGCACAATGCTGCTGTGTCTCACTTCCATTCAGGAAAATACACTACTGGCGAGGCTACAGGGACGAGCTCAGCTGCTATACACTTTATAGAGTCTATTTGAATACACACACACACACACACACACATTACAATGACGGTGATGACACCTGTTTTTTTTTGTCCTCAGTTGACCAGGAGAGCTTAACATTCACACACTGAGGGGTGCTTCTGAATCCAAATCCTGTGACCTCTGACGCAAGCTGTGTTAATAATAAACACACACACACACACACACACACACACACACACACACACACACACACACACACACACACAGTATGACAGAAATGACACCACTATTACCAACTCCTCACACCATTATAAATCATGATAAAACCTCCTACACACAGTTATTATTTAAGTGAGCTACACTCTGACCCCAGACACTGTTGTGTCTGCATTTTGTGAACTTTAGTGACTCCTTGACTGATCATTAGTTTACATGTACTTTCTGTTTAGAACTTATTAGCAAATGGTGAGCATGGTAAAGATTATACCATGGATGTATTAAGAGAACTTCCCATGAAAGTTACAGAAGTGGCGCATTAAGATGGTGATCTTTTGCATTCATTGGGCCTATAGAGCACCACCTCCTCGCCGCTCGTCTGGGGCTCATTCACATGAACAAGAGCACAAAATAACTCTCGGCTATTAGTGCATTTTACAACTTTTATAACCTAATGATTTAAATAAAGGCTTTTCAAGTACTCATACTAGGAAGTCAATTTACCTGAGGATATATATATATATATATATATATATATAAAGGTAAAGGTATTAAAGGTATTAAAACAATATATTAAAGGCTACAGTTGTAAATCACAACAAGTTCTTAATAAACATATTGTGGTACATAAGCTCTGCATGTTTTCCAGAAGGTAAGTGGTCTCCTTTATGACTGTTACCTTGTCGTCGTAAGGGAGCTTATGCCGGTGGGAGGCAACTCCTGGCAGGTTTTACCAAACTGGACAGGTCTAGGGCGAGGGGTCAGACATAAACACAGTCAAAACTGCCTCTTGACCATGGAGCTTTTAGAAAAATGGTCTATGAGCACTGCGGATAACTGGTGAAAACGGCAGCTTGGGCTAATCACCTACCCTGCTGTCAAATAAATGATTACAGAAACCGAAACTATGGATACTTACCTTGAAATTGACCTAAGCCTAACTGACGACCCTCAAATGGGACCCATGTACACCTTGGGGCAAACTCAACAGAGACCTCAAGGGGGGGAAAGGTCTGCTGAAGCTTAAGTCAAGAACGAGAATTGGATGCTGGAATGTTAGAAAATTATACCAGACAGGAAATGCAACATTACAACATAAGCATTATCAGGGTGTATGAAAGCCGATGGAACACCTTTGGAGAGGTAAGAACTGCCACTGGAGAGACCTTCCTCCACTCTGGCAACCCAAAGGAAGAAGACCCCCACACATACGGAGTAGGACTACTCCTATCAAAAGACGCAGCTAAAAGTCTCATCGAATGGGAACCAATATCAGAACGGATAATCACAGCCAGGTTTGCATCCAAAGGACGCAATATCACATGCATTCAGTGCTACGCTCCGACAAACACTGCTGTTTTTGAAGAGAAAGAAACTTTTTACCAACAACTACAGACAGTTTTCCAAAAGGCTCCCAAGAGAGACATTAAGATTGTGATGGGAGACATGAATGCCAAGATTGGAATGGATAATAATGACTGGAAGGGAACAATGGGGACAGAAGGTCTGGGGCAGATTAACGAGAACGGGCTTCTCTTTGCAAGCCTTTGTGCCCTCAATGAGTTGGTGATTGGAGGAAGTGCTTTCCCACACAAACAAACCCATAAAGCTACATGGATATCTCCAGACCACCGCACAGAGAACCAGATCCACCACATTGCAATAGACAGAAAATGGAGGAGAGTTCTCCTCGATGTCAGAGTCAAGAGGGGCGCCGATATAGACTCAGATCACCATCTTCTCGTGGGAGAACTCTGGATGAAGTTGGCAGTAAAAAAGAAAGCTGGAAACAGGATACAGAGAAGATTTGAGACAAGAAAACTAAAAGACATCAAGGCACGGACAGAATGGGGAATTCTACTCCACAACCGGTTCCAAACCCTAGCAGAGGGAGAAAAGATAAATGACAACTGGGAAAGATGCAAGAAGGCTATCACTGACACATGTGAAACTGTCCTGGGGTACCGAAACCCCAATAGAAAAGATTGGATTACTGATCCAACATGGAGGGAGATTGAAGCTAGGCGAGACATGAAACTGAAACTCAACAGAGAGACAGACCGCAATAAGAAGGAAGGCCTCCGACAAGACTACCAACAGAAGAACAAAATCGTCAGAAAGAGCTGCAAGAGGGACAAAAAAAGCACAAGCGGAGGAGCTTGCCAGCAAAGCAGAGGCAGCAGCCAGGCAGAGCAACGCAAAGGAATTGTACAAAATTACCCGACAGTTAGCTGGTAAGAACAAGAGCTTTAGTTGACCTATCAGAGACAAACAGGGAAACCTTCTCACTAAAGAGTCCCAACATCTAGAGCGCTGGAAGGAACATTTTGTGGAAGTCCTCAATAGACCTCCTCCAGACACCCCCCCAGACATTGAAGAAGCGAGACGAGATCTAAACATCAACTGTGACAGGATATCAAAGGAAGAAATCAAAAGAGCCATCAAAAACTGAAGCTGGACAGAGCACCAGGAAAGGACAACATCCCCCCTGATGCACTGAAAGCAGACATCAGTGCCAACGCTGACATCCTCCACAGGCTTCTAAATGAGATCTGGGTAAAAGAGGAGGTACCCAATGACTGGAAAGAAGGGCTAATTGTCACAATTCCCAAGAAAGGCAACCTCTGTAAATGCAAGAACTGGGGAGGCATCATGCTTCTCTCAGTCCCCAGCAAAATCCTTTGCCGAATCATCTTGGATAGAATGCAAGAACCACTGGACAAGATATACAGGAAGGAACAAGCAGGTTTCTGGAAGAACAACTCCTGTACAGATCACATTGCATCACTCAGAATAATTGTCGAGCAGTGCATCGAAGTGGCATGAATGGCAGTCATTACTGTTCATCAACTTTGTTGACTTTGAAAAAGCCTTCGACAGCCTAGACAGAAACATCCTGTGGAAGCTGCTCCGACATTATGGAATACCCATAAAACTGGTCAATCTCATCAAATGCATTTACAATGGATTCACGGGCCAAGTCACTTCAAATGGCAAGCTTTCAGACACCCTCCACATAAAAACAGGAGTACGACAAGGCTGTCTTCTGTCCCCCCTGCTCTTTCTTGTTGCCATTGATTGGACCATGAAAAAGTCAATGGATGGCCAAAGGACGGGGTTACAGTAGACTCCCTTCACACTATTGGAAGACTTCGATTTTGCAGATGACTTGGCACTGATCTCAGGAACACAAATACAAATGCAACAGAAGGCAAACAAATTACATGAACACAGCAAACAGCTAGGCCTCATGATCAACGTTGGAAAGATCAAGGTCATGAGGATCAACACTAAATTTCACCAATCAATAAATGTCAAGGAGCAACCCTAAGAAAATGTGGCAGAGTTTGTCTACCTGGGAAGCAACATCAGCACAGACTGAGGAGCAGATAAGGATGTGGAGCTACGCATCAGCAAAGCAAGACATGCCTTCAGAACACTCCGACCTGTATGGCTCTCTTCCCAGCCCTCTAAAAACACAAAAATCTGAATTTTCAACTCAAATGTAAAAAATGTCCTTCTTTATGGCTGTGAAACCTGGAAAACCACAAACATGATCACCAACACACTGCAAGTGTTCATTAACAACTGCCTCCGATACATACTGAGTATATGGTGGCCCAGAAAAATGACAAATACAGACCTGTGGATACAGACAAACCAGGAGCGAATCAACAAAGAAATCAAAAGGAGAAAGTGGAGATGGAGCGGGCATACACTCAGAAAACAAGAAACAAACATAACAAGACAAGCTCTGGACTATAACCCACAAGGAAAGAGGAAGCCAGGGAGACCAAAAAAACAACTGGAGACGGTCCACGCTCGACGAGCTAAATAAGATCGGTACCTCCTGGCAGGAAGCAAAGACCACTGCACAGAAGAGAGTGAAGTGGAGATCCATGGTGGACGCCTTATGCTCCCAAGGCGGCCAAGAGGATTAAGAAGAAGAAGTGGTCAAACAGTCCATTGGGGCGGTTTTCCTGATGGATTTAAGAGCTAAAAAGATGAAGCAAGTGGAAAATAATACAAGCCAGTTAAAGGTATTTTTCACAACCTGGCAGTTGTATTAGTAAATGCTGCATTAACCATAAATAAAGCCATAAATCACAACGTTAAAACTCTTTATAATGGGTGATCCCAATATCTTCATCTTTTTCAGTTCATAGTATTGCAGCAGCTAGGGCTGTCCTTGACCACAGATATTTTTAGTCCATAAACACTCAATCAACTAATTGATTAGTTGATTTAATCAACAGATCTGTAAAACTGAGTTTCTCCACAAAGAATCATACAATCATACAATCATCTACACTTTAAATCTGGTGTTTACCAGAGATGTGCTCACAAGTTTCTTGGAAATAAGTCATTCAGCATTAAAAGAACATAAAAGAAACGACTAATCGACTTAAGAACTCTTAGCGGACTAAGACCAAAAGGATCGATTAGTCGACTACTGGACTAAGAGGGGACATTAGTGGACTACTGGACTAAGAGGGGACAGCCCTAATAGCAACACTGACAGTAGAAGGGCTTCTGTGAAAAGAGGAGATCATTATAATATTAGAGATGTTTGATTTCCCGAGACACCAGAGGTCATAAATAACTCAATGTCCCTTTAACACGGAATACATTAACATTTAACTGAAGAATTCATACGCATAAAATAATAAATTGCTGCTGTTGAGCACATTTCTCTTATGAGTAATAATCAAATGAATAATAATGAGATGGTTCCTCCTCGGTTACGTTGGATCTCTGAGTGATTTATTCTAGTTGTTGAAAGATTAATTTGCATCAGTCCGAGGCCCGCTGCTGAGCATGTTCATTAGTTTTAGAGATTAAATAAACCATCATTCAATTAGTTGAGTTTAGTGAGTCAGCTGTGTGCGGTTTACACAGTGTGTGTTAGTGATTAACAACATGTTTGCTCAGGTTAAAAAATGTCACTGACTGAAGTTATTTGGTGTGCATGTTGCTGCCTCTGCATGAATTATTCCCCACACCTTTTCCTGCTCTTGTTAATGTGGATCTGACACAAAAACCCAACAAGGCGACCGGTGACTTGTGCAGGGCTTCGCTAAATCCCCCCCGCCATCTCAGCGGCTGCTTTGTTAGAGGAGGATTATTCTTATTCCTCATTCACTTGTCATGAAAATAAACATCTCTGACATGAAAATTACATCGATGCTTCCCAGAAAGCGAAAGGGGGCCTGCGGCAGAACAGAATTAATTCTAGCTTTCAGTTTGGGCTCGCCCATGGTTTCAATTTGCTAACCACTGCCTGTATTTGACACCAGAGGAAAAATGTTAATCAGGGCAATAAGACCTTAAACCAAGTCAGACCCAAATTCATATTCATTCATGGAGATATTGTAGTTCTAGAGTGGCAGAGCCCAGCAGCTGCTGATTAAAGCATGAATAAATACAAAGACAGAGGCCCAGCTCTATCTTAATGTTTTATCACCGCTGGTGATAAAACACCAGTGGTGCTGCTCGCTTTCTCTACTTATTCTTTTATATTGCCAGATTCAAATGCGGTTGTCCATATTCCACTAGCCATGTTATTACTGCATTAGCATTTTTATTATTATTTTTTGGTTTGTTTCTCTGGAGGACCTCATGGGAATGAATGATGCACCTTTACAGCTGCACAAGATTAGATTGTTATGTAAAAATGCATCACTTATTCATCTGAAATCACACAATTGGGTGCAATAAGAGAAGAACATCTCCCCCCCACATTGAAATGCTATTGATTGAATATGTCTGTGTTATGAATTTTCTATTACTGTTGGCTGCGGTCACTTATCTGCTGACAGAAACAAGCAGTCCATTAATAATCCCAAATCACAAGCATTAGTGTATATTTTTGGTGTAAAACATCAGAAAGCAGTTAAGTTGGTTCCATGTGCTGTTAGCAGCTACCGATGTCTATTACAGGACTTTTGGGTATTGACGTTAACTACAATGAATCCATCAACATGAGCAAAGTGACCCTGTGAAGCTTAACAGTTTCTTTGAAGCAACTACAAATGCAGTAGAAACAAGACTGAGATAGGCAAGTGTGCCATTATGGTTGGTGTATTTAGTCCGTGTAAAAACCTGGATTATTAAAGGCTTTTTATTCTCAACCATCCACTTGAGTGCCAGAAATTAGATTTTTATGCCACACAGCCTACCCACAGATAAAAGCTGTTTTTCTTTAAACCCATTAGTTGGTGTAGAGGACACCAGAAGCACTTTCTGTTCCATTCTTCATATTACATAGAGTAGAAAAAAACAACAACAACGATCACAGTAAATGCTAATGTGCAGATTAAAATAAGATCAAATATAATTATCCTAGCATTTCCCATAAACAAAAAAGCCAAAGCATTAAAGTCTCACTCAGATGTTCAGATTTTAACTAGTAGTTCTGCATTAGAGTTATAGTTAGTGATATAAAATGTTCTCACTGAACAGCTCTGTCTCCTAAAAATACGTTCCCATAGAACTAAATACCATTCTCAATGAGAGGCATACACGTCTTGTCACGGAATATGTTTGTCTTTGACGTATCACAAATATGTTTGTAATGGTAGTCCGCGGAAGGCCGCAGCGAGTGACGTAGGACAACGAGTGATGCGTAGAGCAGGTGATGTAGTCTATCGAGTCATCGCTAATGAAAGTTACGTGGTACAATAATGAGTAATAAACAAAAAATTCCACTACGGGTGGGCCAGAGGGGCGGATGGGTTAACCAAACACAGGACCTTCTCCCAGGAGACCGCTGTTGGTGTCCCGTGTGAGACTAAAAGTCAACATTCACTTATTTTAAATAATGTAACAAACATAGTCATTTCAAGCCAAACCATGATGTTTTTTTTACTAAACATTACCAAGTAGTTTTGTTGCCTAAACCTAGTTGTTTTGTTTTGTTTCAATTTACAACGTTAACCACATGTTCAAAACTGTGATCGTAAAAACAGTTTCAAGCGGCGATTGTAATCCAGGAGAAAAGACGTTTCCCTCTAAACATCATTTAGGATGCTTTTTAGTTGTATAGAAGGTCATTTTGTAGAAGGCAGGGTTGTACTGAAGCTGTGCTATGGATGGAGATACTAAAGATTAAAGATCAAGCTGTTTACCTTCCATTTGACCATAAATGAAACTCCTGGATGTTTCTAACCACCTCTGTAGCAGCAGCAGCCTTGTGAGGACAGGAAATAGTTTGGCATTTACTTTGACATCATGTTCAGGGCATTTGCCGTGTCACCTCTCATGCAGTCTGTGATCTGTGGACTTGAACGGTACAACTAACAAGCTTAAAGTGCCAGTAGAGAAACTCTTTGGGGTGCTGTGACAAAGGGCCTGATGTTAAAAAATAAGAACTAAAGAAATCCCTTTTGACAGCAGTGCATTATTTAAATTCTGTGGAGCGACCACAGTCTGCCCATCTCTGTGCCTATTGTACAGTATGATGAATATGCATGATTGTCTGTTTGTGTGTCCATGTATGTGCATGCATATGAGGACACACAATAAATGGTGTCCAGGTTTGGTCACCCATCAGATTTGCTGTTGCCCCTGGCAACAGGGTCACTGCTGAATGGTATCCATTGGTTACCTAAACATTGTGGGCAGTGTGGATGGACAAAGAGGGATGGTGCAGCCGACAGCACACAAACACAGAACTACACACAATTACACTATTTCTAGATTTCCCCTCCGATTAAAAAAACTGCTTCTCATGTCCTCCGTCTCTCCTTCTACACTTTCACTTCCCTCAGTCCATTCAAATAAAAGTGGTTTCACAGTTAAATCTTATGTATTAGGGGCCACTGTAGGTAAAAATATATATAGATTATGGAGCCGGGGAGGCGGGGGGTGTGGGGGGTGGGGAGGAACTCCAAGAAAAAAACTTATGAATTCCCAAGATTAAAGTAAAAAATGTATGAGAATAAACCTTAAACCAGTATGTTGTTTTCTTCTAAATAGGCTTCATGGATGCTTATGATAATGTGGTGATTATGGGCTAAAATCACGAGTATTTCCTTACTGCTAAATCCGATGGCAAAGTGTAATTAGATTAGATCATCCACTGCAGGTTTAATACACGGCAAGCAGCGGCGTCTGTTGTGTGATGAGGTTGATACAACGATGCAAAGTGAAGCGATGTGGTTCCTTGACAAAAAAACACTATTTTTCCAAGGTTTTTTTCTCGTAAATTTGTGTTTTTCATCGTAAATTTACCACTTTAATATCAGAGAATCTCCCAAGTTTTTTTCTCGAAAATGTATGATTTTAATCTCAGAGAATCTCCAAATGTTTTCCTTGTAAATTTGTATTTTTCCTCGTAAATGTACCACTTTAATATCAGATAATATCCAAGTTATTTCTCAAAATGTATGTATTTAATCAAAGTGAATTTCTACGTTTTTTTCAAGTAAATGTCACGGCTCTGGCCTTGACTCCAGTAGTTTTCTGGTGTTCTGCTTCCCCTGGGTCTCCCCCTCCCCTGCCTGTCTGTGTGGGTGTGGCAGGGGCGCGGCTTCCTCATCAGACACCTGGTCTCACTCTCCACTCTGCACTCTGCACCTGTCAACAATCACCTAATCAACAAGAACACCAGCTTTCCTGCCAGTCCTCGCCAGATTGTTCTGCCTACCAGTTGTGCCAGCCTCCCATCGAGCCATCCTCACGCCGCCTCAGCTCATTCCTCCAGCCACTCCACCCTGCTCATCAGCCTGCCTGTCCCCTGCCTTCTCCAGCGCCCATCTCACAGCCTCATATGCCTCGTCTGCCACAGCAGCTTCACCAGCTGACCCCCCACCAGCGCTCCCCACGCCTCCACCAGGGCATGCCACCCCAGCCCCACTAGCCCGTGAGCCTTTCATTCCGACTCCAGAACGCTACTCTGGGGATTTGGGGGCTTGTGGGCGGTTCCTTCTCCAGTGTTCTCTCGTGTTCCAGCAGCAACCTACCACCTACTTATCAGATAAGTCACGTGTAGCATTTATTTTGGGGTTACTTACTGGTAAAGCTTCTCAGTGGGCTACAGCTTTGTGGGAGAGGCAGTCTCCTACTTGTGATTCTTACCTGTTATTCATAGCTGAGTTGAGAAAAGTTTTTGACCATCCTGTTCAGGGTAAAGAGGCTGCTAACCGTCTCCTCTCCCTCCGTCAGGGCTCTAAATCAGTCGCAGAGTATGCAGTTGAGTTTAGGATCCTGGCAGCAGAGAGTGGGTGGGAGGAAGTTTCTTTACAAGGAGTGTTTGTTCTTGGGTTAGCTGAGAATATTAAGGATGAGTTGGCAGCAAGGGATGAGACTGATAGTTTAGACTCCCTCATTTCCCTGTCCATTCGTTTAGACAATCGTCTTCGTGAATGCCGTAGGGAGAGAACCGGCCGCCCACTGGGGCTGATGATAATTTCATTGACTCCACCCTCGTTACCCAAGCTGGGATCCCTGTTGAAGCCCTTCCTGCTCCTAAGGATGTCAATGCGCTGGATGGAAGGCTCCTGGCCCGCATTACTCATCACACTGTTCCCCTGAGTCTCATCCTATCAGGTAATCATCACAAATCTATAAAACTGCTAGTTATTCCCTCACCTCATGCTCCTGTGGTCCTAGGTCAGCCCTGGCTTAAACTCCATAACCCCCATATTGATTGGTCCACCAATTACTATTGCTAGTTGGAGCACCTTTTGCCACTCCCACTGTCTCCAGTCAGCCCTAGCTCCCTCTCATTTAACTGCTGCTCCTACTTTTGAGCCCCCTGACCTCTCTTTAGTCCCTCCTGTGTACCATGACTTAGGTGAGGTGTTTAGTAAGCAGCGGGCCCAAACCTTGCCCCCACATAGGCCCTATGATTGTGCTATAGACCTGCACCATGGTGCCCCCCTTCCCTCGAGCTGTCTCTATAAACTCTCCCGTCCCGAAAGGGAGGCTATGGAGAAGTACATCAATGACTCACTAGTTGCTGGCTTTATTCGACCCTCCTCTTCTCCTGTTGGTGCCGGCTTCTTCTTTGTTGCAAAGAAAGATCACACCCTACGCCCCTGTATTGATTTCCGTGGCCTCAATGACATAACCGTTAAAAACAAGTATCCACTACCCCTCATCGACCCCTCTTTCGAGCCCCTGCACAAGGCCACTGTTTTCTCAAAGCTGGACCTCCAGAACGCCTACCATCTGATCCGAGTCAGAGAAGGAGATGAGTGGAAAATGGCATTTAACACTCCCCTGGGCCATTTTGAGTATCAAGTCATGCCCTTTGGCCTCACCAACGCCCCTGCAGTTTTCCAGGCCTTGGTTAATGACATCCTCCGTGACATGCTGAACCACTTCATTTTTGTTTATCTTGATGATATACTCATCTTCTCCCGGAACATGGAAGAACATGTCCAACATGTGAAGTTAGTGCTCCGTCGTCTTCTGGAAAACAAACTGTTTGTAAAAGCTGAAAAGTGTGACTTCCACGTGACTTCTGTGAGTTTTCTGGGCTTCATCATCGAGCAGGGGCAGGTGAAGACGGACCCAGCAAAGGTTCAGGCGGTGGCTGAGTGGCCCAAACCCACTACACGGAAACAGTTGCAGCGGTTCTTAGGATTCGCCAACTTCTACAGACGGTTCATTCGAGACTACAGTAGAGTGGCGGCCCCTCTCACACAACTCACCTCCCCAGCCATCCCCTTTACTTGGACGCCGGAGGTTGACATAGCATTTGACACTCTGAAACAGTTATTCACTAGTGCTCCAATTCTAACTCACTCTGATCCCTCTTTGCAGTTTGTTGTGGAGGTGGATGCCTCTGATTCAGGTGTAGGGGCCGTCCTCTCTCAGCGGTCTCCTAAGGATCACAAGCTGCACCCCTGTGCCTTCTTCTCCCGGCGCCTTTCTCCGGCGGAGCGCAACTACGATGTGGGAAACCGTGAGCTGTTGGCGGTGGTTCTGGCACTTGAGGAATGGAGGCACATGCTGGAAGGGGCTGAGCAGCCATTTGTAGTTTGGACAGACCACAAAAACCTCTCTTACCTCCGCTCTGCTAAACGGCTAAATTCCCACCAGGCCTGGTGGGCTCTGTTCCTGGGAAGGTTTAACTTCACTCTCACTTACCGTCCTGGCTCACGCAACACCAAACCTGATGCCCTCTCCCGCCAGTCTGTCCCAGAGAAATCCTGCTCTGAGCCAGAAACCATTCTACCTCATTCCTGTGTGGTGGCCGCAGCTACATGGGAGATTGAGACCTGCATACGGGAGGCACAGCGCTCTCATCCAGACCCAGGTAATGGCCCTCCTAACTGTCTGTTTGTGCCTGATTCAGCCAGATCTCAAGTTCTACAATGGGGCCATTCATCTAAGCTCACCTGCCACCCTGGCTTCCACCGCACCCTCTCCTTCATCAAACGGCGGTTCTGGTGGCCATCCATGACCCGCGACACCCGTGCCTTCGTGTCCGCCTGCTCCGTCTGTGCCCGCAGCAAGGCCTCCCATCAACCCCCAGCTGGTCTCCTGCGTCCTCTGCCCGTCCCCAGCCGACCCTGGTCCCACATAGCTGTGGACTTTGTCACCGGTTTACCCCCGTCAGAAGGTAACACAATCATATTGACTGTGGTAGACCGTTTTTCCAAGGCTGTGCATTTTGTCCCTCTCCCTAAATTACCTTCAGCCACAGAGACTGCGGACCTCCTGGTCCTCCATGTGTTTCGTCTTCATGGCATCCCTCAGGACATCGTCTCTGACCGGGGACCACAGTTCTCCTCCCAGGTCTGGAAGGCCTTTTCCCAGGCTCTGGGTGCCACAGCTAGTCTCTCCTCTGGGTACCACCCTCAAACGAATGGGCAGACGGAGCGGGCAAACCAAGATCTCGGGGCAGCCCTGCGTTGTGTCACTGCTCACCACCCGTCCTCCTGGAGTAGACAGTTACCCTGGGTTGAGTATGTCCATAACTCACTCACCAGCGCCGCCACAGGTATGTCCCCCTTCATGGCCTCTCTAGGCTATCAACCTCCCCTCTTCTCAGTCCAGGAGGAGGCTGTGGCGGTGCCATCGGTCCAGGCCAACATCCAAAGGTGTCGGCGGATTTGGAGAGAGGTCCGGTCTGCCCTTCTCCGTTCAGCTGCCCGGAATCAACGCCTTGCTGACCGCCATCGATCCCCGGCACCCACTTACCAACCCGGTCAAAAGGTATGGCTTTCCTCCCGTGACTTGCCCCTTCAGGTGGAGTCCCATAAATTGGCTCCCCGATACATTGGACCTTTTGAAGTTGACAAGATCATTAATCCCACTGCTATCAAGTTAAAGTTGCCTTCATCTCTGAGAGTCCACCCCACGTTCCATGTTTCGCTGCTTAAGCCTGTGTCTTCCAGCCCCTTGTGCCCTCCAGCCGAACCCCCTCCACCCCCCCGGATCATCGACAATCACCCTGCCTTCACTGTTCGGCGGATTCTGGACGTCCGCCGCCGAGGCCGGGGGTTCCGGTTCTTGGTTGACTGGGAGGGTTATGGCCCAGAGGAACGCTCATGGGTCCCGCGCAGCTTCTTTCTGGATGCCTCCCTCATTCGGGACTTTTATCGGGAGCATCCAGACAAGCCTGGGGCGCCTGGAGGCGCCCGTTGAGGGGGGGGTCCTGTCACGGCTCTGGCCTTGACTCCAGTAGTTTTCCGGTGTTCTGCTTCCCCTGGGTCTCCCCCTCCCCTGCCTGTCTGTGTGGGTGTGGCAGGGGCGCGGCTTCCTCATCAGACACCTGGTCTCACTCTCCACTCTGCACTCTGCACCTGTCAACAATCACCTAATCAACAAGAACACCAGCTTTCCTGCCAGTCCTCGCCAGATTGTTCTGCCTACCAGTTGTGCCAGCCTCCCATCGAGCCATCCTCACGCCGCCTCAGCTCATTCCTCCAGCCACTCCACCCTGCTCAGCAGCCTGCCTGTCCCCTGCCTTCTCCAGCGCCCTCACCACCTTTATTATAATAAATCCACCTGCTTTTCAACCACCATCCAGCTGTGTCTGTGTCTGCATCTGGGTCCTAACCAACAGCCCTCACAGTAAATCTGTTTTTCCTCATATATTTACCACTTTAATCTCAGAGAATATACAAGTTTTTTCCAGATAAATTTAGGATTTTAATCACAGAGAATCTCCAAATGTTATCCTCGTAAATTTGTGTTTTTTCTCATAAATTTACCAATATCAGAGAATAACCATAGTTTTTTCTCTCCTGTGTTTCTATTTAACCTATAATGGTGCTGTTGTATTTGTGAGATTAGGCTACTGTATTGTATGTTTACATACACACTGCACAGCTCATACGTGTACCGTACATGTCTCTACATTACAAAGTTTACTGGTTTAATTGCCTGTTCGAATCACAAAATAACAATACTCAAGCTTACAGTTCTTGTAAGCTCCTGATACACAAACGCTATGAAGACTAAAAACTGACTGTAAACTACTGTACCATGAATTATGAAATTTCAGAATAAGATGAACCAGGGTCAGTTACGAAAACATGCAGTGCACGATTGAATTTTTAGCTCTATTTAAGACCAGATTCACTTCAAATATAAAGTAGTTCAAGTTGTAAAGTGAAAGTAGAAATGTTAACGACCTTCAAAGTGACTCCACACAGAACTATGAACCACAGGAAACCTTAATATCCAAATAGGAAACATTCAGGACTAAAGAGCTTAAGACCAGTCTCCTCTTCCCTCTTTTAAATCTCCTTCTTCTCTTCCCGCCTTTGCTATACCTGTACTCTTCTCCTCCCCTTCCTCCCCTCCTCTCCCTCCCCCCTCCTCCCACCCCCAGCATGGCTGTAACGAGTTTTCCTGGGAAGGAATCAATGTAAGTCACCTTGTTTAAATCTCCTTCTTGTCCTCCTCTTCTTGTCATGTCCCCCTCCATCACTCACCCACTACCTGAGTTCGGGCTTTGAACACATAAATTGACATCCCACTCGTTTATCCTTCCACCCCTTCCTGCCACTCTCTCTCTCTCTCTCTCTCTCTCTCTCTCTCTCTCTCTCTCTCTCTCTCTCTCTCTCTCTCTCTCTCTCTTATCTCTCTCTCCCTGTCCTTCTCTCTTATCCCCCAGTTTTTCTGTTTCTCTCCCTCCCATCCGCCTCGTCTCTCGGCCCTCTGCTAATCTACTGTACTGCAAGCCTCCTATACTGTATATATACAGAGTGGCAGATAACAGGCTGTAATAAGCTTATCTTATCTACAGCTGAAGCCTTCGTACAAATCCCAGTTTTTACTGAAAGCTCTGCATGATAAAGTGCATCACTGCTCAACTGTTTCTGTACCTTCAGCACAATTTATTTGCACAATGTAAATTTTGTCGACTCAAATATGCCCAGAGGCAAATAACCTCACATAGACACACTCTTGTTTGAAGCAACAGAGTCTGGAGAAATGTTCTTGTTGACCCAAAGGGAGCACTGTTTGACTTTGAGGTCGACTTCCATTTCTTGTACTTGTGGGTTGTTTTTCCAGCCAGGTCGATGACCAAGTTTGCATTGTTAGTCTCGGTGAGCAAATTTGTGAGCAAATAAAAAGTAAGTTTTATCAAACTTGTCAGGAAATTTGTATCCTTAGCTGTACATCAAAGCTCTAGATGAAATGCAAACATATTCTTCCTTAAACCTCCTGTTATTCAGTAACAGTAAGCACACTGTTAATGTGGCGTTGTTCTGGTTAACATGTTAGTAAATTGTTGCCTATTTGCACATCCAGCAGACACAGAGCAAAGTAAGAATTCAACTGGAGTCGTGTTTGTGTCCACCTGATGAATGTATCCAATATTCACTCTCCTTTTAGCTCACAGACTGTATATAAAGATGGACGACATGTCAGCTCCCCAAAAGTGAAGCCAAAACATCTGGATCGCCCCCTGGTGGTTGGCTGCAGTATGGCTCATAAATCCCGCCCCCTCCATGTTAGCGGATGGGACATGGGCCAAACTAAAAAGTCAAAGTACACGTCAAATGAATGTTTCCCAGAGATGGTATCAGTCGTTTTAGGTGTTTAGTTCTGAACACGCTGATGTTTGTTCTAGTGTTCATTTTTCTGATAAGTTTGGTTTTAATTAGTTATTTGATGCTCGGGTGTAAGAAAATATTGATACACACGACACGAGTATCACGATATTATGTTTTTGTAATACTGTATCGATTCTCCAAAACGTTGTAGCCTATCGATTTTTAATTAACCTCTTAAAGGGACTGTTTGTAAGAATCAGAAATGACTTGTTAACAGCGACACCTGTGGCCGTTAAGTCAACGTAAGTCAGTGTGCTGTTGCTCGCGCTCGCCCGTGTGCACGCGCTACCTGAATGTGAGCGAGCAGCCGTCAAAACAGTGAGGCAACACACGTCAGCTAAAAGCACAATATCACTCTATATTTCAGCTGCTTGGCAGTAATGTTAGCTGACCAGACAAAGGTTTCTCCATGAATCAATGCTGATCCTAGTGTTGGCTTTTCCTGCCTCAGCCTCCCGACCGCGGCCGGAGGGAACAGGGGAGACGCCGGAGTTTTGGTCGGAGACGATAACGTTTCTCTCTGCGGAGCCCCGTCACTTCACAAGACACGGGAAACCTCTGTTGGTCTGGAGGAGCTGCAGCAGTTATTTCTGCACAAACGTCCACTGAACATTCACTAGATATTCTCAGAGCTAAACTAACTCTTCTGCAGTGTGGAATGTGCGCGCATGCACATGTAGAGGTGGAGCGAGCTGAGTGAAGGCAAGCAGGCAGAGGAGCAGAGTACTGCAGAGACTCTGGCCCTGGAGACCAAAGCTACGGTCTCCCCCGCGTCCTCCGACCGCGGCCAACACTGTTTAACAGACGGGCTTCACTAGATACAACCAAGAGGTTTTGGTGCTTCTGGGTAATTTGTTTTGGAGTCTGAGTCTGAACAGCGTGGCCACACACCAGCGCGCATGGGACCCCGACCTGGATTGATTTATACGTGTAAGAAGTTACAAACAGTCCCTTTAAGAATCCGACAGCCCGCCGGCTGACCCGGACGCTATTCTGTCTTTTGGAGGTTGTAGCGGACGCCGTTTTAAAGCTAGTGAATATATATAAGGCATCATAAAAAACTAGAAAATCTAAGGAATCCATTGGTACCAACCATGTCATACTATCTTGTCGCAAAGGAGGATTAATAACAATCCAAAGTTCAGCTAAATTTTGGCGAGGAAAAACTGGCAACTGCCCTTTCATAGTGACTTTTTTTTGCTACTCAGATTTTATACATATGGTGTGTCTTTATACCAGTTTTCCCAAAATTACATTTGAAAAAAATGGCAGTATATTAAGTCGTTACCACTGTATCTTGATACGTATCGTATCGCTAGATTCTTGCCCACAGGGCCCTAGTAAAAAGGGGGCGAGACATCATGATTGACAGCTGTGATTGACAGCTGCTCTGAGTAAAGTACTCACGCAGCCGAAGGTTCGGGAATTCGAGAGACAACGTAGCAGCTAGGTGGCCCATGCTAACGAGCTGTGGCCGTGCTCGGCTCGTGATTGGCTTGGACGGATGTGTGGGCGGGACCTCGATATCGCGGTTCCAGGCCCCCCGATCACTACTGGGCAGACTCTGGCTCAAAATGACGTCAAACCTCAAGACGGCAGCTCCCGTATCGGTGATATTTTGGCTTCACTTTAGTACAGTGAGAGGAAGTTAAGATGTGTCATCCATCTATATAATGTATATGGTCAGTGTTTTAGCTCTATTTTGGTCTCCACAAACTAGTGTTTGCAGAAAACAGTTACAGTATATTTAACTGGTTGAAATTGTGATGAGAATCCACAATGCTGCTGCATTCATTCTTTACATTTCTCCAGAAAAAACTGTACTTTTACACATTAGTGTGACTGTGCAGGATTGGAAGTAAATAAGTGTTCAGTGCTTGTTTATCTGAGGATGAACAAGCTTCTAGTTGACACGAGACTAATAGAGGAGGAATGTGTGATCGAGGATTGCTATAATAACTCCATCTGAGCTGGTGGCTGCTGTACTACTACACCATATAATGTTACTCTTACAGCAGATAGGATAACACATGGGTGATACAGTACTCCTCTCGTACAGTACACCACACAGAGGGACCCGATAACATCATATTTCCTTTATACAGTAATTAATGCACTTCAACTGAAAATATGATATAACATCTACCACTCAATCCCCCGGTGTAACAGAGTCCACATGTTTTTCCTACTATTTCCCACTATAATTAGCTGTTGGGGGGACCTCATTAAGAGCCGGCCTCTGTCTCTGTGTTCATTAGCTTGCCGGTTGGTTTGCCATGGGCACTGGCGCCAGAAAGTACAGTAGAAATCACATAAGCATGAGCAATTTCAGGTTGGTGTGCTGCACACCTGTCTTAGTGTCTACAAACCTGATTCTCCTCCTTCTGTGTGTTTCTTACTTCCTCAATCACTGATTCAGGTTAAAGGGATAGTTTGGGTGTTTCTCAGTGGGGTTGTATGAGGTACTTCTCCATAGTCAGTGTATTACCTACAGTAGATGATGGTCGGCACGCCCTCAGTTTGGAGAAACAGACAGGAGTACCAGCACCGGAGCAAAGTAATGTACAAAATGTATTTTAGACACCTAAAAAATCAATATCAGTTTAAGTGTGCGCTATATATTTAGAATATTTTCACCACTTTACCTTGCTGACAGACAGTCCTTTCAGACGGAGAACTGAAGCTGTTTTATCCATATGCTCTCGCCAAATCCACCAGACTCCTTTGAAAAAAAATGTAATTTGACCTCACAGAACACAGGAGTTGCTGGTCTCCCGCTGTGTGTATTCAATTCAATTCAATTTATTTTAATTCAATTTATTTTTATATAGTGTTAAATTACAACAGAAGTTATCTCAAGACACTTTATATATAGAGCTGGTCATAGACAGTACACCATAGTTTAGAGACCCAACAAGATCCACCAAGCGCACTGTGGCCAGGAAAAACTCCCCGATTAGTGGGAAGAAACCTGGAGCAGAACCGGGCGCAGGGCGGGAGGACATCTGCCGAGACCGGCTCGGGGGATAGATAGATGGATAGATAGATGGATAGATAGATAGATAGATAGATAGATAGATAGATAGAGAGAGAGAGAGGCCATAATAATAGCCCAGCAAAAACCAATAGTAGTGGATGTAAAAGAGTGATAATACAACTATCAGAATTGATATCATTGGGTCATCCTCAGACGGGCTTTCAAGCGGAGCTTCCAGCTGTCTCAGTCCTCCATACATCTGGCTAGCTCGCCAGCACTGTCCAGCATCTCTCCTCAGTACGTCCATGTGTGTTGATGTGGGACGTCCCTGTGATCGATGCCCGTGCGTTGGTTCCCACAGCACAGCATGCTTGCTGGGAGTTCTTGATGTCTTTGGCAGTGACCGACAAGTATTGTATTGAAGTATTGTGTGACTTTGGTGAATCCGAAGTCACACAATAACGCAAACAAACTATCCGATGGAGGAACTCCTGTGTTCTGAGTGGTCAAATGACTGGATTTTTCAATGAAGTCTGGTTGCTTTGGTGAGAGCACAGATAATGGCTACAGTTCCCCGTCAGAAACATTAACTCTAAACCGGTGAAAATGTTCTAAATATAGCGTACATTTAAACTGATAATGATTTTTTTAGGGGAGTCTTTCTTTTAGGTGTCTTAAATATGTTTTTCTGCCACAGCAGTGCATTACTTTGCTCTGGTGCTGGCTGGTACTCCTGTCTGTTTCTCCAAACTGGGGACGTGCCGACCGTCATCTACTCTAGGTAATACACTGACTATGGAGAAGTACCTCATACAACCCCACTGAGAAACACCCAAACTATCCCTTCAGGTGTCCTGCACAACATATGGAATATGTTTAATAAGTCAATTGAACCATAAATATCATATCAAGTCTTTATATTGTACCATTATATATATTTAGAAGCTCTACAGATCGATGATGTATATGGGTGGGTTTTTGATCTTGTCACTCGTCGCCTCATATTGCTGCATGTATTTCACATGAGCTCGTAGTTTTCTACACTCAAAAGATGGAAATAACTAAGAGCATTGGAGATGAGAACACAATGAGCCACTTCAAGCCTCAGGTATACTTTCTGCACGCAGTTCAATTCATACCTCAATTGAGGGTCTGCGTCGGTCTGGCATTCCATGCATGCACATGTCCACGTGGTTAAAAGTTTTGGGCTGCACGCGGACGTCCACATAGGATCCGCATGGACCCTCGCGGATGACGACATTTACGCCACGCAGACCAAAGCAGACCAAAGCAGACCAAAGCGAACCAAAACGGACCCTCTCGGACACAGAAGGTATGAATTGTTCTTCAGGATCAAAAAGGGTTTCAGAGCAACAGGAAGGACGAGTCAGAGCAAAGGCCAACTTTAAACTAGAGAACACAGAGTTAAGCCTCCGTCTCTGCCCTGAAGACATGCTCTCATTATCATCTCCTGCTGAAACATACCTGTCTCAATAAATTCATTTCTTGGCTGCTGTTTCCACTATTTACCCATCTAATCTTTGTACTGCATATAAGAAATATTACTAGTGAAAACCCTACTGTAACTGTTCCATACCATCAACCAACCAGTCATCAGCTGCCGTGCTCTCCAAACACTCTGTTGTCCATTTAAATTGCTTTGGAATCACCATTTAAGCATCATTTTTGCCTTTAAGCCACAGTAAATCTATGATTCTCTTCTTTTCAAGCAATGATCCCTGTAAGACATGTACAAGGTGTTTGAATAATTAACCCTCCTTTCTTATTCCCTCCATCACAACCTCCCTTCTCTTCTTCCATCTCACTCAAACTATTCTCTGCATCTTCAATCATCTGCTCTCTTCACCTCAATTTCTGTTATTCCATGCTCTCTTTTTTGCTTTTATCTCTGTCATCTATTCTTATGTTGTCATTTTTCCTGCCACATTGCATTTTTTTCTTTTTTCTTTTATCTACATCCTCCCTCCTCTCTTTATTTTTCTGTTCACCCTCTCTGCTCCAACCTCCCTCCCTCCCTCTCTCTTTAGTTGTCCATGGAGGACACTACTTCCATTCTGCCTCGCCTCAAGAGGAAGCCCCCCCAGGCCTATGGGATCGGTGCCCTGGCTAAGTCCTCTCTGACAGGTGTGTCAGGTGTGTGTCTGTGCTGCTAGATGGTAAAACAGTCCCCATGTTGCCTCCACGTGCTCCACAATGGGTCGAGAGTGAAGTTGTTGTTGAGAGGTGACGGGCTAAACTTCCTTTTCCCTGTTGTGTAAAAGATACTTGTTGGTTTCTTTCCGTGTGATATTCAGATGGTTATTTGTTGCCAGAGTCGTGCAGCAGCCAATGATGGATGTGTGGTTTGGTTTAACGGTAATCACCAGACACAATCTGAAACTCAGTTTAGCCTGAGCTGCTACAATATAAGTGAGAGTAGATGGAGCATATAAACCAATTCAAAAGTTTCTCAACTAATAAATTATACTTATTATGATAGAAATTAAAATCTGTTAAGTGTTACCTCTCATTTAGCATTAGCTTAGCTATGTTAAGGTCTGTATGGCTGTTGCTAAACAACCAAACCACTCATTCCACTTTGCAGAATGGAGTTTAAATATCAAACGCAGAGTTGTCAGGTATTTTCTTTTTAATCCGGCCCAATTTTGCCGCAACGTAATGCAAAATCATCCAGTGTACTGGCCTTTCAAATACATGCATAAGTGCACATGCTGGGTACAATACTCTCTAACAGGAACATACACTAGTAGTTTGAATGTTTACATCTCGATTGTCGAGACCGAAGAACTTCTGTGTGATAAACTCCTTCCTTATAGTATTAAGTGCTGTGCATGGTGCAGTGTTTTGCCATTTATAAACCTTTAAACGTATTGATCTATTACTCAAACTGTCCCTCTTAGATTGTATTTAATAGAGTCACCAGCTACTAAAAGCAGAACCATGTCTCCTAAAAATGACGTTCCCATACAACTGAACTACATTCTCAATTATGTTTCCAGGGAAAAATATTTTCTCCTGTATTACGGTCACAGTTTTAAACATGTGGTTAACGCTATGAATCGAAACCAAACTACTTGGTTAGGTTTGGTAAAAGTCATCATGGTTTGGGTTAAAATAAGTATGTTTATTATGTAACTTAGGTTACGTACGTAAACTCAGTATGTTACATACGTGACGTAAGTGGTTTCACACAGTACACAAACAGCGGTCTCCTGGGTGGAAGTCCCATGTTTGTTTGACCCATGGATGCACCCTGACCCCCTCCCTATGGACTTAATTACAAATGTATTTGTGATGCGTCAAAAACGTAATCCAGGAGAAAATACCCTCCAAACGTAATTGACAATTCAGTTCTGTTGTATGGGAACATAATTTTTAGGAGACCAGAGGCCTGTACTACGAAGCGAGTTCAACATACCCAGGGTATCTTCTCGTTATCTGGCTTCACTAACCCTAACAAACGAGATCACGCTAAACGGTCCTGCAAAGCTGGTTATCAACTCAGTAAGTCAACCCAGGGTTTCTCCATCTGGCTGTGAGCACGTTCACATGAACGGGGAGGTGTTTGCAGCATCTGACCAATCACAGACATGGACAAGACTACTGATTTGCAGACAGACAGGCAGAGAGACACATTTAACAAAGAAAGAAACTATATTAGACAAATACAAAGAAGTTAAACACTTAATCCAGACTAACAGTAACACAGTTGAAGTTGCCAAATGCAGGAAGAACAGCTGGTGAAAGAAAAAACTCTGGATGTGTGAATGCGTAAATTAACAGACTTATTAATTTAACGGAACACTCAAAAGTCAGATATAGTCATGTAAATATAAATAGCTTGTAGGAGCGTAATAGATGAATGGATTACTTATCTTTTTACCCTGTGAGTATCATGTTGCGTCTATGACTATTTAAACATCCTTCCACCTACTTCCCTCCCCTCAGGTGGTGTGAAACGGACTCAAGAGCAAGTAAAAAATAAATAAATATAAAAACATAATTCAAAGCGGTAAACACCCACAACATAAATCCAACTGTCTTTCTTGCATTTTTCAGTTTAAACTGTGTTGTTTTTAGCCTGAAATATGACTGGAACTTCTTCATATGTGTGTGATATTATCATACGATCCCCGCACTGAGCTCTGATTGGTCAGTAGGAGGTGCTTTTATACGAGTTGATAACAGGTTAGCTGTTCAGCATAAGTTACCATGGAGATCCACCCCGGTAAGAAGTGATCCAGCTTCGTAGGACTGAAAACCCTGAGTTAACCCTGAAGTTACCTCGCTAACCACAAATCCTGCTTCGTAGTACAGGCCTCAGGCAACATGCCCACACCAACAGAGGAACTTGCATTTTTTAATGCTGTGCTTTTTTGGTCTTTGAGCAGCCTGATAAACTATGTAAAAGCTTAAAAGTAAAGCGAGGATATCATGGAGCCTATGCGGGGTCCCTGGTCAGACTCAAAACAGGGATGTTTCCATTTTTTTTAAGCTATGGAGGACCAAACCTGCCAAAATAAAAAAATAAATAAATAAATGACTGAAAAATGTAATATTAAAAATAAATGTAGGCATTAATTAATTGATGTGACAAATTTATATTTCTGTTTAAATGTGCTTCTTTATTTATTTACCTTTGTATTAATTCCCTTATTTCTTTACTCTTCTGTTTAAATTTCCCTTTATTTATGTATGTATTACTTTTTTATTATTTTTTAAATGTATTTATTTATTTTTGCATTTATTTTTATTTATTCTTAAATGTATGTATTTATATATTTATTTATGTATTTATGCATTTATTTGTTTATGTAACATTTTAAAAACTTTGCATTTCACCCCTTATTTATTTCACCAAACCTATTGATTTCTGTGTCATATTCTTTAAATATTTCTGTACACATTTCTTTATGCATTTCTGCCTCATTATGCAATGAGGGGGCTGTCACTCAACGTGTGTCAGTGGGTATCATATAGTTGATCTATGCACTCTGGTGCATAGATCAACTATATGCTAGCCAGCTAGCTGCACTCCAGTCCTCATTCCCATATTATTTTTTAATGACATATTTATCGAGTCATTTATTTTAGATTTTCGGCAGGTTCTGTCCTCCATGCTGAGCCACTAGAATGCCAAAGCTCCACTTTAACTCAACCATCCACAGCAGGTCATGCTTTGAGATTTGTTTGTGTGATAAAAACTCCATTCTGCTAGTACTTTCACTTGGTGTCTGCACTGCTTTCATGCCAAAGAATCATCTGACACACATGAGAAAAAAAACAGGAATGATCTTCTCACCTTTGCCGTAAACGGCGGATTTAGTAAATCAAACCTTGCCTCAACAGACAACTTCACTCTAGATCAGGAGGAGGAGGAGGAGGAGGAGGAGCAGTTTGGAACCAACATGGCCACCCCTGTGGGTGCCCCTTTCCTATATCACTCCCTACTTTCCCTTCTCTTCCATTGATATCAACAGCAGACGTCAATGACAGACACATTTCGCGGAGTCATTGATGGAAATCCAATCAGATCTTTGATTTCAAAGAAACTAAAGTAAGTGAGATTACTTACTTTAATTACTTACTGAAGCATCTCCACAGGTGTGTTGGGACATGTTCTGTATTTGTAACGTGGATGTGCTGGTGTTGGTGCTAGTGGTGTGGCCCGATATATTTGTGCAGTGTCGTGACCACAAGTGGCCGGTGCCTCTTGCGTGCTATCTCGTGCTTTGTGCTTCAAACTGTAGTGTGCTTTGTGGTGTTTCAGTGTAGTACCTCAGAGTGTCTGTATTTCTTTTGTTTGTGTGTCTGGTGCACTTTAAATAAATCTGTTGGTATAATTTAACAGTGTATAGCATTGTTTTTTTTTGAGTAGCCGAGACCCCAACACGCTCCCTCATCCCCATTCTTTCCATTCCTATTTCCATCCCCAATTAGACTCTGCAGGGAGCGTTTGATTTTCAGATGAGATTGTCTCTCTTTGTCTTCGGGGGAAAACTCTTTCTATTTATAACTCAGCCTGGAACTTGCCCCCTGGATCGGAGGAGCAATTTCCGAAGCTCTGTCTCTGTTTATTCATGCCTGTTTGATTTTAATTTAATTTTGTATCGATCTGCAAGCGTTTGACTCAGAGTATATGTCCCTAGTTTGAATGCTGCATCTTAATTGGGCAGAGATTTACCAGTGGACCCAACTCAACGTTCTGTTTACACTCAAGGATTACTTTCCTCTGCCTCTCACAGTCTCTGTAACACGTTTTTAATTACAGAAAGTCTAATGAATCTCATTTATTCTGTTTACCAGGAGATGAGTAATGGCTTTAATTATTAATATGGGTTTTTCAGTCGTCATCCTTGTCCCTCGTTGTTCAATTCAACAAACTCTAACGAGCACACAGGCAGCCCCTGTCCAATTTGTCACTATGGTTACCTCATGTCACCTGACCTCTGGCCTGATCACCTGACCTGTTTTGCAAAGGTCTGCATTAATGTGTAGCAGATTCATCAGTTCATTTATTTAATTCATAATTATTCAAGATTTCCTCGTTGGATCTTCAGTCATATAGTTATCTGAATATTTGACACTTTTATTTAATTAGATCCCAGAGAGGTTGATATGTTGAACTCAATCATGTGGTCGGCAGACAAATCTTGTAATTATTCATTTTTATACTAAATTTGTTGAGTGTCACGACTCAACAGGAAGAATGAATTAAAGAGCAGAATAACCTCTCTAGTTTCAATTTTGACATACTGATAAACTGATTTTATTTTGAAGATAATATATCAGACAAGTTTAAGATGCAAAGACCCACTAATTACTAAATAAGATCACCTCGATGTGACCGTAGTCTAAAGACCTTTACACACTTTTTTGTCATGAGTACTTTCCCACAGAACGCAAATATTACGCTGCAAAAATGACACAAAGTACACTAGGGCTGGGCGATATGGCCAAAATCCTCTATCAAGATATAGGTAATTTAATATCTCGATAACAATATATCATGATATAGCATGTTTTCTGGTGAGTCAATATATAAATAGTCCATATCAAATAACCACATGGTAAAGCCTATTGTTGTATACGCCTGTGTGAATTAAATACTTGACAAATGAAAAGTATTTTCTCATTCTAAGAACTTGAGTGCAAAATGAACAAAAGTTTTAAGTGAAATTATAGAGACAAAATTAATATAGGCCTAGCCTATATCGTGATATAAACAATATTTTTATATTGTTTTGATGATATATTATATATATATACACACAGTATATATATATATGTATATATATATATAACATAAACTATAGTGTACAACAACACAGACGCTCTGTAGTTCGAACCAAGACGGCTTCCTTTATTAGGCAGCACAGACCAGATCCACTCCTTCCGTTCTTACCTTTCACAATAAAAGACCTAGACATATACACTGCGTAAGTGTTTACCAGAGGAAAATTCACTCAGAGCATTTCGCTAACAGGAAACTCAATAAGAAAGCTTACAGTAGTTTACATGTAACTATACATCAATTTAGCTCAAACAGACTGCCAGACGCTGCTCCGGGTCAGGAGGATCCTGGTAGTTGGTCCTCTGTCTGCACAAATCTATTCAAACCTTTTATTGAAAAAGTGCTGCAACTTTCACAAATCTGCAGCGCTGCTGGTATGAAATAACCTCGCATAGCAGCTGGATTGACGCGATGTAACGAGATCACAAGAGAATTGCGGTATCAAATGTCACATGAAAATCCATCTTGTCAGGCTTCAAGTAATGCGCGGACCAATCAGCGTCCTGTGAGGAGCTACTGCCGCTACGGGCGTGATGATGGTGTGTGAGATCCGTTGAGACCATAGCGTGAGACGATACGGAGAGGCAACCGTTCGTTCTAAACAATGACGGCTCCTCAAGAGGTTAGCGTAGATAGCATCAGTAATATCAGAACTGTAGAGTATTTCTTCATTGAAAGAAGAGCAAAGAACGGCACTGAATGAAGGTGATGTTTTTGGCCTTCAGTTAGTTTCACTTTCGTAAGTTTGATTGACAGATGGTACATCAAATCACCTGCCAAGTATTTTTTGAAAGCGCCTGCAATTTTCCAAACAGTTTCTAATGACGGCTTCTCAGATGGTTCTGTGAAACAAACCATGTGACAGGGTCAGGTTCCGTATGAAGAGTTTTGATGCAAAATATTTGCAGGCGAGTATTTCACATTTTCATGTAATTTATTCGTTAACCCCCCCCCCCCCCCCCCCCCCGGTGTGTAAGGGCCTTAACTGGTGCTGTACATCATTCTCTGCTCATCCATATCACTTACATGCCTCATTATCATTTAAAACAGCAGATCATGAAGCGATTGATGTGAATAGATGGTGAGTGGTGACAGTCAGACTCATTCTGATGATTAGAACTAAAAAGTGAGCCATTTGGACGAGGGTACTGTGGATGTAGCCGGTAGATATTCTGAAGATTAGCTCCACTGACTGAAGTTTGAAAGCGGCATTGGTTTAAAGGTTAGAGGCAGGTTCCTTCCAGACAGTTCTATCAGATTTACACCACTACTGTGTTCTTGAGGCATTTAACTCCCAACTACTCCAGCTGGAAAGGGCTCATTAAGTAAGACAGAGGTTGTACTGAGCAGATGTTAAAGTGTGAGCAGATCGTTGCTAAAAGAAGACAAATTGTGCTCAATGAACCTACTGTACCTTCGGTAAAGATAAAAAAGGAAAACTGAACATGCAGATTCATTTTGATGACAAAATGTATTTTAAAAGACTTTTAATGCAAAGTAGCTGCAAGGTCGTTGCCATGTTCTCATACCCAGTCACTGAATACATCCATTCCAGTCCATTTATTACCTCGTTGGCATTATTTATTATAGTTTCATGTATTAAACAGTTTCCCTACAACATTACACAACTGTGTGTCATTATCATTCTACTTTCCCCTGAGCCTCGGTTAGAGGTGTCATCAGCTGCAGAGGCCAGAAGTAGTTCTGACAGTGTTTGTGTGTGTGTGTGTGTGTGTGTGTGTGTGTATGTGAATGTGCCCCCCCTGCTGCCCCCATACCTGTTGTAGGTGTGACTCGCACCATGAAGGACAAAGTGACCAAGCCCACTCTCATGGCCCAGGGTCGCGTTGCCCACATGATCGAGTGGCAGAGCTGGGGCAAACCAACTGCAGGGCCGATGGGGGTCGCGGGACATACCAACCTGCAGAGGGAAAAGGAGAGGAGGAAGGAGAACGACGCTTACAGCGACCTTAGTGATGGCGAGAAGGAGGCTCGCTTTGCTGCAGGTGAGGGTATACATCTGGGTACTGAGTGACAGGTTTAAATACAACGTATTAAAACAGTAGAAAACAGTGTAAAAAGATCTCCCCGTTATTATCGCTCTCCCTCTTTAGGCATCATGCAGCAGTTTGCGATCTCTGAGGCGACTCTGTTTGGCTTCAACTCGATGGACGGGGAGAGTATGGGAGCCGGCTCCAACCAGGGCAGCGTCGCTCACCTCAGTGAGGTCAACCAGGAGAGCATCACCAGCAGAGGTACGGCAGTTTAAACCTTCCTGCAAATGGCTACTGGGCACAACCAGGGCTGCAGTACTCGAGTCCGGTCTCGAGACCACGTTTTTGTTGTCTTGCACTTGTCTTGGACTCGTGCCTTGTTGGACTCAGACTTGTCTTGGACTCGGGGCTTGTTGGACTCTGACTTGTCTTGGACTCGGGGCTTGTTGGACTCTGACTTGTCTAGGACTCGGGCCTTGTTGGACTCGGACTTGCCTTGACTTCGGGGCTTGTTGGACTCGGACTTGTCTTGGACTCGGGCCTTGTTGGACTCGGACTTGCCTTGACTTCGGGCCTTGTTGGACTTGGGCTTGGCTATTGAGAACTGGTCAAGTTGTTCCTGGTTGCTGATTTGGGATAAGTTGTGCAGAATGTTGCCTGATTCCAACAGTGTTTCTCCTATATGCTGCTAATTATCCCCGAACGCAATTTGGGCGCCAAGGAAAAAAAAGGAACTCTGGTTCTATGAGTGTGAGAAATGAAAGGAGAAGAAGAGGTGTGACCAGATTAACATAGTTTATAAAAATGCAGCTCAGTGACGATACAGCTGTTTCATACACCAGACGTACTGTATATAACACGGACCTGCCGACGCTCATTCAACCCGTGCTAGACCCATTCATATGAGTCAGCTGTCACTCTGTCAACGTTAGTAGAGACTTCATTCTGCAGTGGAGCTACTTCACGGAAACATCTTTTTCTCTCTCTCTCTCTCTCTCTCTCTCTCTCTCTCTCTCTCTCTCTCTCTCTCTCTCTCTCTCTCTCTCTCTCATTAACAATCAATAACATAAAATAAAAAAATCATAACGCTCCACAAGTCAAAATTTGTTGGAACGATATAAACAGTAAACTCTGTCTCTCTGTCACTCTGTCTGTCTGTCTGTCTGTCTGTCTGTCTGTCTGTCTCTCTCTCTCTCTCTCTCTGTCTCTGTCTCTCTCTCCTCGATAGAGTCTGCCTCACAAGGAATAATGGACTAATATATATGATAATAAACAGATAAAAAAGGACTAGGTCTTGACTTGGTCCCGACTGCCTTAGGACTTGGTCTTGACTCAGACTCAACTGGACCTGGTCTTGGACTTGACTACAGCTCTGGGCACGAGGGCTTCTACCTTGATAGCCAATAGTGTGGAACCATTGCAAGGATGTGGTACTGTAACTGTCATAAAGCTACAGTTGGAGGTTAAATATACGGGAGGAGGATGAGTCATTGGTGTAGTTGTATTCATTGAAGCCTATAAACCACTAACACAGTTACAGCACAACAGCAGATACTGAATTCTCACTGTAGACTTTTGCCAAGTGTAATAGCTCTAAACACTCTGTCATATGTCTTTGGACCACACAGTGAACTATCATGTTTTGTATTGTGCGTAGAAGCCCAGTTTGGGAGAATTAGAGCCCCGTAGGAACCTAAAAACAGCCAAGTCAGTTATTCTGCTATCCGACCAGCTGTAAAGGACTTTTGGAGGGCAGGCACACAGGCAGCTGCACATTTCTGCCTTTCACTGCTACCGGGCACTCACTCAAAAACGTCCAAATGACAAATCCAGATGACAGCCTGTCATTTCTGAAACATCAGAACACATTCTGATGGAGCGTCATCACGAGCGCTCGGGTGAGAGAGTTCACCCCAAATCTAAAAGACGAGTTGTATTCAGATAAGGAAGTGAACTGCATGAGGATTTCACTTTACACTTGGTTGAATAAAACTAAAACAGTTTGGGGGAAACAAACTCATATCCTGATTTGTGGTTTGAGCCTCAGGTGGTCAGATGTCTGTTCAGTTTAGTTGCACATAGGATGATAAAGAAAGAAGGAAAGGGAGCAATTTGCTCTGGCAGGATTAGGAAACCCCATCCAACCTCACAGGATAATAGAACTTCATACAAATCTAGACAATTCTGTGGCTCTGTGTCTTTTCTAGTTGTTCAAAAATAACACAACATTAATTTGGACTTGTGTGCTGCTTTCGCTTGTCCACTCAGTACCAACACTGTAAAAGCTTTCTGGTTTAGTTCTTGCTGGTGTTAAGCAAAGAGTGACCCTGTAGGTTAGCACAAGGACTTAGCCCTGCTCTCATTAACAGCACCATATGGGCTCTGCTCTGTGTGCAACACCAACACACATGTACAGTATACACACACACACACACACACACACACACACACACACACTGAAACAGCGATTAAAACGGCAGCATTAGGACTGAGAGGATGTTTCTCCTCCACAGACAGTGTGAGTGTTCAGCCTGCATGGTGTGCTCTACGATAACAACGCTGCTGCAGAAAGGCTCATCACACTCCTATTAAAGTTATTACAGTTTGTTGTTTTAGGGTTTATCTCGGAGTATGGCTTCATAAGAGCATCTAAACTATGCTGCTAATGACTGAATCAACAGCTCAGGGTCTGAGGTTGGATTTAACTCTCTTCTTTATAGTGTATTATGATTTTTTCTCAAACTTGCTCATACATTAAAGTTACAGTATATTATACATCCTGAGTGAAACACTGCAACACACATGTATTTTCTTTATTTTCTAAAATTAGAATTATTTGGCTCAAATCATTAGATTTGTGTAAAGGCTGAGGCCTCTGAGACTTTTGTTATGTCATGTCATGTGTTATCTAAAAACACGCTAATTCTGAATCCTTGAATCCTGATTTGAACTCAACAGGAAGAAAATGACAGAAAAGTCTTTAAAAGTGCTCAATACGAAATTCCGAGCATTTCTATTGCCTCCATTAGGGCTGCACAAACAATCGAATATTGCGATCACGATTTTGGCTTCCCACAATTAACTGAACATGATCGCCTGTGATATTGACATTTAAAATGTGCGCTGCTGCATATCAAATCAAGAGCTTCCTAAACTAACAGCCAGCCAGCAGCCGGTGAACAAGATGTTTTGGATTCACTACTATCTATACAACCAATGTGTTTATGATTAAATTGAGAACATAACATTGTTTATCTAGCTCTTAATGTTGCTAATTTTGCTCTCGAAGTGCACCAGATTGAAGCATTTAACTTTAAAAAGTAGCTAACAAAGGGGGTGGGTGAATATTCCAGTAGTTTTTCATATTGAATTTACACCGATCAGCCATAACACAAGGTCAGCACGGGCACCCTGACTGGTCCCCATACGCAACAAACTGCTCACTGTGTGTTCTGACACCTTTCTATCGGAACCAGCATTAACTTTTTCAGCAGTTTGAGCTCCAGTAGCTCTTCTATTGGATCAGACAACACGGGCCAGCCTTCACTCCCCACGTGCATCAATGAGCCTCTGGTCTGACCCTGTCGCCGGTTCACCGGTTTTACTTCCTTGGACCACTTTTGGTAGGTCCTGACCACTGCAGACCGGGAACATCCCACAAGAGCTGCAGTTCTGGAGATGCTCTGACCCGGTCGTCTAGCCAGCACTATGTGGCCCTTGTCAAAGTCCCTCACATCCTTACGCTGGACCATTTTGTCTGCTTCCAACACAAAGTTCAAAGTTCAAAATGTTCACTTGCTGTCTAATATATCCCTCCCACTGCCAGGTGCCATGGTAACCAGATAATCCATGTTATTCACTTCACCTGTCAGTGGTCTGAATGTTATGGCTGATCGGTGTAGATAGCAGAAGAAAAATATTGCAATGTCATTTTTTCCAACATGGTGCAGCCCTAAATGTCCATCATCAAGAATGTAGCACAGCATGGAAGTGAAAGCAGTGCTGTTTATTTGAATGTGAAAGTGCAATAAAATAATGTTGCCGCTAAAATCAGTGAATAATCGTGATGAATAATCGTGATATCAATATTGATCAAAATAATGGGGATTATCATTTTGGCCATAATCGTGCAGCCCTGGCCTCCATACAGCTCTCAACATGGTGACGGCTGAGCCGGCTGCTCGGAGCTAACAGTGTTAACCTGTGGGGGGGAAACCAGAGAGTGGGCGCTATGATTGCGCCGCCGTTATCAGCTGTACGAGAACACTGCAGAGCAGCGGCCGTAACCTAGCCAGTGGGGCACGCTCACGTGCACTAATATGACCTAAATGGCACGAACAGCCATAAACAAAGCAAGTAGAAGCTCTGATTACAACACACACAGAGGGAGAGGGACTTCATTCTCTGCTCAGGTAGACATTACTCCTCTATATCTTTACATAGCAAATAAAAAAATAGATGCTATATTAATGCTCTGGATATTGTTGAGAGATCCTTTAAGTTTAACCTGAAAATGAGCTCATATTATTCTTGTTTGTGGGAAGCAGTGGTTGAGCCCAGTGCAGTCTTGTTTTCCTCCCACTCATTACTGAAATGGAATTTTCCATCCATCTCTCTCCTCTCTCTTTGTTTTCCTTCACTGTTAAACTGTTCTCCTTTGTCTCACTCCTCCCACCTGTCTGTGTTTCCCCATACAGACCAGGTGCTCCACCACTCCTCGGCGGACGTCTGGCCTCACACCTACGTCTCACAGGGCCTGTACTGCCTGTCGTCCACTGACGCCTGGGACCCAATCACCAGCCAGCCCTCGGGCGTGGCCTCGCCTGCTGCAGGCTCATACATCATGGCTGCCGGTGAGGACTGAATATTCTCTCTTACTACGCTGCCTCGAGACTCTGAACTGTGTCTCTGAGCACTAAGTGTTTTATGGTGTTTCCAGGTGGTGGCAGTGGAGCGGCGGGTACACCTGGTGAGGGGTTCGAGGGAACGGTAGGCGGTTACCTTCAGCAGCACCATGCTCATATCGCCCTGCAGCAGCAGAGCCAAATCCAACAGTTCCAACAGCTCCAACAGCTTCACCAGTACCAGCAGCATCAGCTTCTGCAGTACCAACAACAACAACAGGTCAGTAGTACTACTAAGTTGACTTACTGTATGCAGTGTGTTTCTAACCACTCTGGCACCGACAATGAGCAGCATCAGGTCTACCAGCAACAGCTACTACGGAAGCAACAGCACTAGTACTAGAATACTAGCACTGCATAAATATAGTATAGTAAGAGCAAAATTATGAACTGAAGTAACAGGTTAGTAGTACTGCTACTGAACCGTATCCATAGAATGACTCAGTAATGGCTTCAGCACCAACTCTCAACTAATTTCCATCAGCCAATACATCGTGAAATAAATGCCCCATGGATTATGTATTTATCGTATTATCCAGTGGAATATGTCAACATCTCAGCACACAAATTTGCACAGATATGTATCCTAATGACTTTGATGAACCTGACCTTTCATCACCATGAAAATGACGTGTGAGGTTTTTAGTTCAATGCCTCAACAGCAATTGGCATTAAATCTGGTACTGTGGACACTCATGCCTCCCTCAGAATGAATTGTTAAAGCTTTTAAAGGCTTGTCATTTAGCTCCATCATCGGGTCAACATTTTAATTTGTCAGTAATAGCATTGAATACTCGATTGATTGGTCAATCACGGTGTTCTGTGGTCTTTAATTTCTGTATAACAGACTGTTGCTATGTATAACAGACCGTTGCTATGTATAACAAACCGTTGCTATGTATAACAAACCGTTGCTATGTATATGTATAACAGACCGTTGCTATGTATATGTATAACAGACTGTTGCTATGTATATGTATAACAGACCGTTGCTATGTATATGTATAGCAGACCGTTGCTATGTATAACAGACCCTTGCTATGTATATGTATAACAGACCGTTGCTATGTATATGTATAAAAGACCGTTGCTATGTATAACAGACCGTTGCTATGTATAGCAGACCGTTGCTATGTATAACAGACCGTTGCTATGTATAACAGACCGTTGCTATGTATAGCAGACCGTTGCTATGTATAACAGACTATGCTGTGGGCGCAGCTCTGATGTCGGTCTCTGGAGGACCGTTTTTGTGTCAAAATATTGATTACTTCAGTAAGTAGCTATGTAATAAGCAGGATAATATACAGCTAGCGGGTCACTGTTGTGAAATAATCCCCGACAGGGCGAAGATTCTTCAACAACAATGACCCGCTAGCTGTATATTATCCTTTACTTGAATCATATTGAATGTATGGAGAAAAAAAGTCAATGTTTTTTTAATTTGTTTTCCCTGCAATATAATATGCTCTCAGAAACTATTGCATGATTAAGGGTTTTATGGTTGTATTTAGGAAACTCAAAGATAGGTGTAGAAGGTGAGAAAAAAATAATATTGGAGTGATCTATTTTCTAAGTGTGATCCATATAGTTTTCTCTCCTGTGTGTATGACTTAAGAACAGGTCAAAAAAGAGGCTTTGCCAGGATAAACAGCTGATGAAAAAAAACGTTTGCCAAGTGAAAAAAACCTTTCCCCATTTCATGTGTGAAAAAAAAAGCTTTGGCAGGTGATTTATTTTGTCAAAATCATTTTTCAAAAGCATTCATGTTTTCTTCCAGATGAGTTTTAATATATGTACCTTGAGTTTAGAGGGGGACGGAGAAATTGAAACTCACCTGGACAAAAACATGAATGCTTTTAGTCCAATTTAGAACATGGGGTAGTGGTGCACTTCAGCTTCTTGTGGCCGACATTAGTACCACAACAACAATAACAAAATGTTTACATCATAAACAATTTAGATCAGACTTAGAAAATGGATCACCAGAATTTATTTCTTTTCTTACTTGCCTCTCAGGACTTCTGCATGGGGAGGTTAGGGGAAACATCTTGGTCTATTGAAGCAGTTAAAAACAGACTTGAAACATGAGCAGCATCAGGTTTCCTCCAAAATGGATTATCCGAATTAAATGAATTCTTCATTTCATAAAGTCATTCTTAGGACACAGGGTTGCTGGCACTAACATACTACCATACTAACATGCTGCACACACAAGATATTTATGTGCTTCTTGAGTGATCAGACTGTTTGGAACAATACAAATGAATGTTTAAAAGCTTCCTGGTTTAAATGACAGGCTTCACTTCCTGTTAACTGTCTGGATGTGCGGGCTGTGTGGCTTTTATTGGTGTAAATCAGCTGCTGACTTCCAGTTCTCAGGCTGCTGGGAGGTTTTCTGCAAATGCAGTGAGTCATGATGAACTGTGACACCCAAAGACTTTTTCAGCTCTGCTGGCTGCTCTCGTATTGGTACATCTCAGAGCTCATTAAGTGACTGAGGGTTATGAAATAATAACTTGAAAAGGTCAGCGACTGTGTCTTAGAAAAGGTGTACTGATCCGAGACCAGAAAAGAAATGAGCTTGTTAGCTTTACTGTGTGTTTTATATTCTGAAGGAGACTATTGAATATATTACATTACATTTATAATAAAGCTTTTCAATCAGTCAGTCAATTTTCAGAGCATAAGAGCCTGAAACATTTCCCCAGTGCTCCCTGCAGCACCATCCCTGACTCCTCATTTAAAGGGCTATTACAAGAAGATGCAGACCATTATTAGTGACCAGAAGGAAGTGGAAAAACTGGCAAAAGTATCCTTCTAAGTCTCTGGCAAAGACTGCTAAATGCTGGAAGTATAAGACTGCTTTGTCATTTGTTTTCCTGCTAGCTGAAATGTGTTGTGATGCAGCTCACTGCAGCACTGTTGTCCATTAAAGCTGAAAATGTCAGGAGCTGCGGGGCTGTGGTGTGTTTTCAATCTCTAGTGGGTGGTGATAGTTTTATTCCAAAGAAAAACAAAAG
>NC_133811.1:1080000-1117500 GCF_043250625.1 Sebastes fasciatus | reverse complement strand
AGGCTTGGGGCCCTTCTGCATGTTCTCCCCGTGTTAGTGTTGGTTTTCTCCGGTTCTCCGGCTTCCTCCCACAGTCCAAAGACATGCAGGTTCATTGTTGACTCTAAATGTCCCGTAGCTGTGAATGATTGTCTGTCTCTATGTGTCAGCCCTGTGATAGTCTGTAGACCTGTCCAGGGTGTACCCTGCCTTCACCCGCCTTCTAACTTAGTGATGTTTCAGAGCCATGTTGGGGTCTTGCACAAACCTCTGTCAGATAAAGGATCAATGAGTCAGGTACTAGACCAACATATTCAACAAACAAACCCTCTGCCCCATCACTCTCTCTGCTACTAGGGGATGGCAAGGAGGATGCATTTTGGTAATTTTGCTAACAAGGTGGATGGCATCACCCCCCCTCCTCAAATCGCCTACTGGTTACGTAACAACTGTAAAATTAATTGGGATACAAAATACTAGTATGAAATAAAATATAAATCATATCATGAAAACTAAATCGGGACATGAAATTGTTACCAACCGGCCACGAAGCAGACCCTCCAGAGGCCGGAGTGCAGAGCCATCTTGACCTCGGTGGTCTGGTTCTGCTGCAGGACGATGCCCTCCTCCATCAGCAACCAGTAGTCTGTTGACACGGCGACGCCCACCAACAGCAAGCCGCAGGCCCCGAAGATGGACGAGAGCAACGTCAGAGCCCTCGTACTGAACGAACTCATCTGTGGAGACAAAGAAAACAATGGTAGTGATCAGATGTGGGCTCAGCCTGCATGCTGAAGAGGAGAGAGCATTCATAAATGTGTTTAATGAATAAACATAAGGAGTGGATGGAAAGGAGGAAACTATTCAGTTCATTTATTTAAGGATAAGGGAGGTGAATGAATTCAAAAACAAGAAGAAAAAAACATGCCAAGATGTGAGAAAGACGAGGTGAGGAGAGGACAGATGAAGATTGATTTAGTTTATTGATTTTTAATCTTAAAATATGCAGAAGCAGATCAGAGAGGTACGAAAACGGTGAGTGATGAGCCTCTGATTTAAATCTTTCTTGACTTTCATTGACTCCAGCTGTTAAATATGTATGTAATATTGGACAGGAGACGAGATGAAAGCTGAGAGGAGAGGAGATCCACTGAGAGGAGAACAACCTTGGACGAACTGAGCCATTCTCACGTGGAAAGCAAAGCATCGAACAGCTCTTCATACCAATCCTGAGGTTTCAACATTGCTTAACATATCAAGCGACTATGGTCCAAAGCTTTTACAAAAAGCACAGTTCTAGCTTCTTAAATGTGACTATGTTCTGGTTTCTTTCCTCCTCTATGACAGTAAACTGAACATCTTTGAGTTGTGGACAAAATAAGACATTTGAGGACGTCGTCTTGGGCTTTGGGAAACACTGATCGCCTTATTTCAACATTTTCTGAAATTTTATAGACCAAACAACTAATCGATTAATCGAGGAAATAATTGACAGATTATTTGACAATGAAAATTATCATTAGCTGCAGCCCTAATTTACATGAAACCATAATGTAAAGGCAGAGAGCGAGGCCATAAGCCAACAACAGGATGCCCTGTCACAAAACGTACAGGATGAACCTTCAACCTTCATCAGGTGATTAAACATACCATCATCAGCGAGGAAGATGACTCTGGAGGAAAAGTATTAATTCCATCTTCAGCCATAGAAGAAGAAGAAGAATAAGAATAAGAATAAGAAGATGAAGAAGAAAAAGAAGAAGAAGAAGAGGAAGAAGAAGAATACCACTACCAGGAGGTGAATCCACCGTGAATAAAATCAGGCAGAATGGAAAACAATGAGTTGCACCCTCAACAGAAAATGACCTTATACAAGGGGCACAAAGTAGTGAGCATTTACTATAAATGTACACTGACTGGAGTCTTACTGGCTCAACAATGACAGAATATGTTTCAAATATTTTCCTTTTGGGAGACGCATACGTATATTAAGACATTTTGTTCATGCCTGCTGTGCAATGCTTAGTTAGTTAGTTCTGGGTGGAGGTTCATAATCAATCCTTTTTTGCCAAAAACAGTTAAAATCTTTGAAAATGACAGAAGCATCTCTTCCAGCAGGCCACAGCAGTCTGTCAGGCTTCCAGGTAACATGCAGTGCAGTTTGACACTCACTAGGTGGCAGAAGCGCTGCCTCTGCCATGCACCATTTCAGCTGTTGACACACTGAGAAACATCCCCAATCTCTCTCACATCCACGCGCGCGCGCGCACACACACACACACACACACACACACACACACACACACACACACACACACACACACACACACACACACACACACACACACACACACACACACACACACACACACACACACACACACACACACACACACACACACACACACACACACACACACACACACACACACACAGTGCCTCATCCATCCAGTCAAAATGGAGGTCACTTTCAGCATGCTGTGGTCTCTTGTCAGTGAAACATCATGGACTGCTGACCAAAAACTGTAAACACAGACCCAGAATGCTGCTCTGCTGTAGTCAAACACAACGGTGGACTGAGCAAAAACAAGCCCCCTAAATCCAAAAGCCCTACTTTCAGACCACCTTTTTGTACATTATTATGATTATTATATATCTTCATATGAACATAAATTACTTTATAGTCTCAAATATTCAATAACCTGTCTGCCTGTGTCTGCTATAGGGCTCTATACAATTCTATGAACAGCCAGGCCACAGGCATCCACAGTGCAAACTACTGATTAAAGCTGAAGTTGATCCATGTTCCATTTTTTTCTTAATTGTATTTATCCTTTATTTAACCAGAAACGTCCAGTTGAGTTACAATATCTCTTCTTCCAGGGAGTTCCGGTCAAGATGGGCAGCAACTAAAACAAGTTTCAAAAGGGGACAGACACAAACACACAGAACAACAGACACAACACATACAGGAATCAGAGGGGAAAGGAATCAAGGCCTCTGTTAAAGCTTTTGGAATGAAAATTAACATCTGTGTTTTTCTTCTTAAACACAGATTGATTCATTTCATATAGGTTACAATGATGTGTAGCTAAGCTTGCACGAGTTAAGAGATGAAGATGCATGCTTCATAAAGTTCAGTAAAACATGCCGTGGGCTTAATGTGCATTTATAAAATACAAATTTTCTGCAGTGCTTTGAGTAAACACTATTTATGTAACTGTAAATACTGACACAATAATGTACAAGCTTTACTTTTTTTTAATTTCCTTTCAACAGGTACAGTTGGACAGCACAGTCACATGTTTGAACATAACACAGCAGGGTCAAATGTCCTTAGGAGGCAGTCCGTGAGCCTCGGCATCCCCACAATGTCCACACATCGCTCCACCAAGTAGGAACGAGCAACACTCTTCGTCCATAGGCCCAGAGAATACACAGATGTACAGGGAGGAAAAACAACATGCCTACCCATACTCACACTAGGCCAGAAGAGAAGAGAAGTAGAAACAAGTAATATAATAAATACATATCAACAGAAATGTATAGAAAACTAAAAAAATAAAAATCTCCAGGTTGTTACATATTCATTTAGTTCACATCAATTTAGAAAAATTAGGTTATTTTTGTTTTAAGGGCAGACTATATCCAAACATTTTTTTATTTCTTTTTGTATATTTTGCCAATATTCTAGTAGTTTTGGACAGTCCCAGAATATGTGCGTGTGGTCTCCTGTTAGGCCACAACCCCTCCAGCATTGATCGGAGGTACCACCGGATTTTGATGTGACAAGAGGAGTCCTGAAAAACCTCATTCTGACTCTCCAGTCAAATTCCCTCCAAGTGGGGCTATTGGTTATTCTATGTCCCTCTCTGCATGATAGTTCCCAGGTTTTATCCAAAATTATAGTGTTCATCTCCAGTTCCCATTTTTCTTTAATGTCCAAGCTGTTATCCATTAGTTCTTCTTGTAATATCTTGTATATATATATGATATGATCTTCTTTTTAATAGTCCCTTTAATTGTTAACATAAAGAAGTGTTCTAAGTTAGATGGTGATGTACATTGTTAGTTTGTGTTTATGCTGAAGCTGTTGAGAAGACAACAGGACTCCTCCTTCAAATAACTGCTCCAACATGATTAAGCATTTTTCTTCCCACTTTTTGAAGCCTGCCTCTAATTTAGATGGAGGGAAGTCAATGTTGTGTGCAATCTTCACTGCTCTAGATATAGATATAGGGAGTCCTAGCTTTTTTCTAACCTTTGACCATATTTTTAAAGTGTTTTTTACCCATTGATTACTAATTTTATTTGCCCTCCAGATATCTTGGTTCAAGAATGGAATTGTGTCTAAGGGCATATTTGGGCAGTCACTCTGCTCCATACTGACCCATATGGTATCTTTATCTTGGGATAACCATGCCACCATTGATCTGAGCTGGGCTGCCCAGTAATACTTTTCGGGGTTAGGTAAATCTAGCCCTCCATTTTCCTTTGAGCATAAAAGTCTTTTAAATTTAATTCTGGGTCTTTTGTTTTGCCAAATGAATTTAGAAAATAAAGAGCAGCCGTGGCAGAATGTTCATTCGGATCGTTTCCACTCGTCCTGTTAGGGATAGGGGAAAGATTTCCCATCTTACAAGGTCAGTTTTTATTTCATCCATCAGTTTCCTATAGTTGGCCTTAAATAGCTGTGATGTGTCAGCAGTTATGACAACTCCTAGGTATCTAAACCCTAGGTTAGACCAGTGGAATTGAGATCATCCTACTAGTTGTGAAGGCCATTGTCCCACCACCATCCTTGCCTCAGATTTTGATTGGTTAATTTGATAACCTGAATATTCTCGATATTCTCTCAGGTTTCTTATCAGTGCTGGGACAGAGGAAACTGGGTCACTGATATACATTAATACGTCGTCCGTGTAGAGCGAGATTTTATGTTCTATTTGACCTGCGTCTTTTATACCCTTAAAGGGACTGTTTGTAACTTCTTACACGTATAAATCACCCGGGTCGGTGTCCCATTCGCGCTCGCATATGCGCTCTCGCGTGTGGCTACGCTGTTCAGACTCAGACTCCAACACATACTACAGTGAAGCACCAAAACCTCTTGGTTGTATCTAGTGAAGCCCGTCTGTTAAACAGTATTGGCCGCGGTCGGAGGACGCGGGGGGAGACCGTAGCTTTGGTCTCCAGGACCGGAGTCTCTGCTGTACTCTGCTCCTCTGCTCCTCTGCCTGCCTGCCTTCACTCACAGCTCGCTCCACCTCTCACGTGCATGCGTGCACACTCCACACTGCAGAAGAGTTAGTTTAGCTCTGAGAATATCTAGTGACGTTTGTGCAGAAATAACTGCTGCAGCTCCTCCAGACCAACAGAGGTTTCCCGTGTCTTGTGAAGTGACGGGGCTCCGCAGAGAGAAACATTATCGTCTCTGACCGGGTGCCGGTGTCTCCCTCCAACCCCGGTCGGGAGGCTGAGGCAGGAAAAGCCAACACTAGGATCAGCATTGATTCATGGAGAGACCTTCGTCTGGTCAGCTAACATTACTGCCAAACAGCTGAAATATAGAGTGATATTGTGGTTTTAGCTGATGTGTGTCGCCTCACTGTTTTGACGGATGCTCGTTCCTGTCTATGCGAAGCGAGCGAGCGCGAACCCGACGCTGACTTTCATTGACTTAACGGCCTCGGGTGTTGCTGTTAACAAGCATTTCTGAATCTTACAAACAGTCCCTTTAATGTTACCGTTTTGCCTTATTAATGCTGCTAGGGGCTCAATAGTTGTAGCAAAGAGCAGGGGACCGAGGCAATCTCCCTGACTGCTCAAGGTAGAAAAAATCCGAACCACATCCATTTACTCTGACACACGACTTTGGATTTGTGTATATAACCATTATCCACTCAGTAAACTTTGGGTGGAATCCCATAGCAGCCAGTGTTTTAGTCAGGAATTGCCAATTCACAGTATCGAATGGTTTCTGTGAATCTAAACTAATTAGCATAGAGTTTTGCACACTTTTCTTGGCACATGTTATAAAATAAACGTTCTCCTTATATTATTAGCTCCTCGTCTGCCAGGGATAAAGCCTGTCTGGTCCGGATTAATACATTTTGCTATAATTTTCTGCATCCTCTTTGCCAGGATATTAGTCAGTTGCTTCAAATCATTACCGAGCAGGCTGATGGGTCTATACCCTTCAAACAATGTTGGGTCTTTACCGTCTTTGTGGATCACTGATATAATGGCCTCTGACCATGTATTTGGAGCTTCACCTCTGGAGAGCGCATAGTTGAAAACTTTTGTTAAAGTCGGTGCTAAATCATCTATGAAACATTTATAGAATTCTCCAGGGAGTCCATCTGTCCCTGGAGATTTGTTGTTTTTTAGTTTTTTATGGCTTCCTGTATTTCAGCTTCCGTAATATCTGATGTCGTCTGTAATGCTTCATCTTCTGATAGTGAGGGTACATTTAAACTGGTAAGAAAGACTTCAGAATTATCAGTTAGTGTGTTTAGTTTTGGTTCTTCGTATAGCTTTTTATAAAATGATGCAAAGGCATCAGCTATTTCCTTTGGATGAGAAACTGTTTTTTTATGTATGGCATGTACAATTTTAGGAACCAAACGATTAGCCTGAGCTTTACGAAGTTGAAAAGCTAACAGGCCGCTGGCTCTGTTTCCCATCTCATAATATCTCTGTTTGGAAAATCTTAAAGCACTTCTGCTTTATAAGTGAGGAGCTTGTCTAGAGCCTTCCTGGTTTCTTTTAGGTCAGGAAGAATTGTATGTGCTCCTGTGGTTTTTTAGTCTCCAATATCTGAAAACATTTCCTCTACCTAAATCTATATTTAACATGACAGAGGCATGGTCACTCAACGTTATCGGTTCAATATGACAATCTACTACTTTATACAAATATTGTTGGGAGAGACAAAAAAAGTTGATCCTGGAGTATGAACATTTGAAAAGAAACTATAGTCATTCTCTTTAGGGTTTTTGAATCTCCAAGGATCCACAAGTCCTAATTCTGAAATCATAGCATTAAGTGCTTTGTTTTTTTTTATTTGGGGTCCCCTTTCTGCAGGTGTTCTATCTATTCTTCCATCTTGTACAGCATTAAAGTCCCCCCGACTATCATCATGCCCTTAGCATTAGCAGCAATGACATTTGCAATTTCCTCAAAGAAATTATGATCGTATTCATTCGGGGCATACAGATTCAAAATAGATACCTCCTTCTCCCCTATTGTGCCCACTACCATAACAAACCTCCCCATTTGATCTTGGATAGTCTTTTCCAATGAAAAGGCCAGTGTCTTATTAATTAAAATTGCTACTCCCCTTTTTTACCAAATGAAGAACAATAAACTTAATTTACCCATTCCCTTCTTCATTTTTTATGTTCACCTTCTGATAGGTGGGTTTCCTGTAGTGAAGCGATGGAACATTGCAATTTATTTAGCTGATTATATATATTTTTTCTTTTAATAGGATGATTCAATCCACGGACATTATTGGTAGCTATGATCAAATTGTTCATTAATGTACGGAAAAGACATTAATATTATCCTTCAACCTAGTTCTCCACCCAGGCCTCCATGTCAGTAGTTCAACATGCACCTGTATACCCTCTGAGTTACAACATATGACTGTACGACTCTTAGAATCAAGGAAATAATCATCAAACATCATGAAAAGAAAGAACTTATACATAACAAGAGAACGAGAACTGACTTCCAAACACCCAACTGATTGAACAAACATCCAACTAACCAGTTGTTGTACAGAGAGTTGTGACTAAAACCTCTCTGGGGAAATGCACACTGTGCTATTGCAACTATCTGACAGCAAAATTGCTGAAATTAGAGTTGCCTAAGGTAAAATAAAACAGAAATTAAATTAAACTAAATCAAAATACCTTAGCCCTTCATCCTGTGGAGGGATAAACCCCATGTTGTCCTTTTTCTTCTTTAGTTATAGGGGCCAGCCTATTATAAATCCTTGTTACTATAAAGACAAACTAAGCAGACATATAAACCTGGTTCAAAACCAGCGCTATATAACAGTTTCTTTTCAGTCTACTTACATCTTAAAGTCGTTTGCTATTCATCCCTTGCTTCGAACAAAAATCTGCAAGTCCGTGTTTGTCATCGTTGATGGGCCTGCTCTGTTTGTTGTCGGCGCCGAGACCCAGTGGTTGCGCAACAGCTCCTTCTGTGAGTCTCCAGGTCCTCCACCTTAACATGTATTCCCATCTCCTTGAGGGTGGGGGCGCATCCGCGATAGTCGTGAAGGTCTTCACCCCGGATTCCAGGTGAATTTTCAGTTGAGCTGGGAAAGGGGATTGTGCTTTCACTTTTTTCTCCTTAAGTTGTTTGATGACCTCCTGTACCTGCTTACGTTTCTTCTGTACGTCCGATGTGTAGTCCTGGTCAAAAAAGACATTCTGTCCTTGATGTCACCTCTCGCTCTTTCCAGGCTTGTTGAAGTATCTTTTCTTTGACTCTGTAGTCTCTTGGAGGGGCAGTCCCTTGGTTTCATAGTCAGTGATCGATGTGCTCTCTCCACACACAGGTCCAGCTCATCTGGCAGGTCGAGTGAGGTGCGCATCAAGTTGGTTATGAAGTTAATCATATCATTCCGTTCTTCCCCCTCTTTCACCCCATATATACGAAGGTTGTTTCGTCTTGCTCTGGACTCGAGGTCTTCACACTTGGCTGACAGTTTGGCTTCTCTACAGAGAAGGTAGCGAATGGTAGCGACCTCCACTACTTGTTGTTCCAATTTTGCCGTACCCTCCATCACATCATTGAGGGTGGATTCAACCCTATATAAGGTGGTCTTCGTGTCTCGAGAAGCCTCCGTATGTTCCTTTCGTAGGTTGCGGAGTTCTGTGAGTACGGCAGCCATGTTGCTTTCAGTGTACTCTTCACTGTTTGAGGACACATCCATTTGGTCCCGTTTATCTTCTTTTTTAGCCGCTTTGCCTTTCTTTGCTGCGTCCTATCTTGGCACGACATTTCAGCTTTCGTTGTAAGCAGTTTGTATTAAATATTTAGACTTAAACTAATGATTTGGCTGGTTTTTGAGGGTTTTCTCCCTGCAGCTGGTGAATCAAGCTGCTACTCCTATCATGACGTCACCGGAAGTCTCACAAGCTCTACTTTTGGCAACACACGGCCCACAGAAAGGTGTCAATATGTTCTCAATATCATTTGCCTAAGCTGTGTTGTGATTGCGTTGCCATTTTTCAGTTTGTCTTTTTTTGCCTCATGCAGTATTTTTATACATATCCAAAATAGTTCTCATGTTTTACTACGAATAACTGACATTCAAAACAAGATGTTGAAGGAGGTTCGGTGACTTTTAAAAGGTTGTTTATGAGGCTGAGAAAGAGAGGAGCGAAGCCGATAAGAGAACAGCCGAGAACAAAATGAACTCAGCAGACAAGATCGGAAGGGAACAGATAAAAAGCAAAAAAAAGTCGCTGTCAGGTAGGAAGAGAGTGAGGAGTGACCTCATCACTCAAGCGAGACGCTGCAGAGCAGATTCAGCGGTGTCAGAGAGGATTCGCTCACTCAGTCATGAGTCACTCGTTACAAATATTTGATATGGTAAAGCACCCCTCGCCTCAGGTGAACCCTGCAGGGATAATGGCAGACACGTCAGGTATGTGGCGGTGTGCGTGCAAGTACTCACATGTGCACGTGTGCAAACAAATCACATGAAGAAGAGCATGCATGTGCAAACACACACATACAAGTAGAGACCCAGAGAATGTCTGATCGCTGACTTGAACTCTCTGAAGGTCTTAAAGATAGTTGAGCTTTCTGGTATGACCTTGCCCAAGGACCATGTTAAAGTCTCAATACTTGCTTGCAGATAAGTTATAAATATTTAAAAGTCATAAGAAGGGTATGTGTGTGTTTCTGGTGGGAGCTAGACAGTGCGACCTTTTCAGGCAACACATGAATTTTAAAGCAGGGCCGACAGCTCAATACACTATATCCAAACTGCAGCAGAGCATGCAAACTTTTAGAAGTTGGTGTGCTGTAAAAGTGTAGACAGGAGGAGGAAAGAGTGCCGTGACTTCCTCCTGTCTGCAGAGTCAAACACAAGACGTCACCCAAAAATGTCCGACACTTCGAGAGACGTCAGCGCCTGGGAAAGTTACATCCTCTGAATGAGACAAAGGTGATTTGTGCTTGGCTCGTGTAAATAAGCATCGGTCTTAGTGCTGGAAATGTCAGGCTCAACATGAGAGGCAGTCAGGCGCTCAGAGCTGCTGAGTCAAAACACACAAATCCATCCTCCACTTGGAACAGAAGAGACAGAGCTGAGTACCTGCAGGACGCAGATAACTGTTTCACCCTGGGGGCTCTCAGATTGCTCAATTCATGCTGTTTAACGTCCTCTTGACTAAAACATATAAAGACTTTCAGACTCACTGCAGGGCACTATGGGGTTGTTTTTTACTTCTGTGAAATGCACACAGCTGTACTGCCCTACAAAAGCAAAGAGCAGAAATCACAGAAGCAGTGACGTTGAGGAAAGAAGGGTTTGAAGTTTTTAGGCTGCAAACTGTGAAACACAGACAGAGTGTAATGTCTTCATGTTATGCCTTTTTCAGCCGACTGTTTCCTCCTAAACAAATCAATGCCATATAATCTACATACCTAAATGTAGATTCTATGGTCTGTAGATACATCTTCTTCTTAAATTCCCGTATGATTATCCCGGCAAACAACTTTCTTGTCCATTTTAACTAGTTTAAGAAAACTTGTTTTTACTATTCAATTATAAAAAAAACTATATTAAAATAATATAATGCATCATCAAACAATGAAATTTATTTAAACATGTGATTAAATATATCTAAACTTTAAACATAAAAGCATAAATTCCCAACACGTTCTCCTCCTGTCACGTACCGACGCTTTGTCAGACTCCTCGGGGTCACTTTTCAGTCACAGTAAACGTGCTTAACGATGTGAATTACACGAAAACACTTGCTTAGGTTCAGGCAACAAAATCACTTAGTTAGGTTCAGGAAAAAAACAACATGTTTGGGCTTAAAACTACTATGCTTGTACAGTGAAATGAGACTGGACATTATGAACACGGGACACAAACAAACAGCTGATTGTAACATTAAAGTGAAACTTAACGCAGTCGGCTGTGACAAATTCCCCTAATCTAGATTCACCAGTTAAAATGGCAGCTGCTGCGACTCTGCTAAGCAGCAGTTTAGCTAGGTTAGGCCTCTTAGCTCGGTCTCCATCGTGATTGGATTAAGCCAACTACTGCCTGGTTCTGTGGCTAACTAATCAGCTAGCCTTACATTGATATAGCGATGTTGCTCTAGCTGTCTCTCAGCAGCAGAGAGTTTACCAGAGATTAACAAACCAGAGTGCCAGCACAGTGGCACAAAAAAAGGCATATGAATGACACGATAATGCACAAGGCAAAGTCACATAATGACGTGTCATTTGAAGGGCATGTTGTCTGAACTGAATTGAATGTAATGACTTAGAATAAAAGAGGAGAAATAGCGCTAACGGCGGGTGGTAGGTGAGGTGGACGGCTCCAAAACCACGGACTTTTAACCAGAAATGTTTTGTTTGAAAGTCAGTGTTGTCTGTCACGTTGTCTGTACTGATGTTACGTTGTTTCTTTACATATTTTACTTACTTTTTTTAAGCCCAACCCCATGATGTTTTTCCTAAACTTAAGTGGCTTTGTTGCCTAAACCTAACACGTGTAACATTCACACCTCCTCTGGGGGACTGACGGGTCCATTACACACTTTGGTGTGATATCGGGTTGAGGGTGCAGTTTCAGCTGTTTCATTTTTAGCTCTGTTTTGTAGTTACTGTAAATTTGGCCCTTGAAACGCTTTTTCAGACCTCCAGGTGCTCGTTTGGCCAGCATTTACTTCTGAGTAGAGGACCTGTTCTGTGAGCATATGTCAGGCATTCATATCATGGCCTGTCCATCTTATCTGGTGTTTAATGATGGGGTGGCAGTGCTGTCCATGTTTGCTTCCTCAACAACACTGATGTTAGTGTGTTTCTCTTTCAGCTGATATGCAAGATTTATCGCAGGCATCTCTGCTGGTAGGACGCCAGGACTCTTGAAGGCCTACTGTAGGTAGTTCAGTTCTCTGCATCATATAAAAGTGTGGGCAAGATAACTGCCTTGTAGAACGCACGCCCGCCCGCCCGCACGCACGCACGCACGCACTGAACCAGGCCTGTGTTTGCTGAGATAGCTGACAACAAATGGGCTGGGATGAGGTTCTCTTTGTAGTTTAAGCCTAGAGAATATAACCACAATTCCCAGGTCGCACCAGCCGCTAACTAACTGTGTGTGTGTGCTGGGAGAATCCAGGAGCAGAGGCGATGTAATGAATTACAGATGAATGGAGCAGTGATGCTTAGGAACAAACAGCCAGAGGTAATGGTGTGGGGAAGAAGGAGTAGTGAGGGAAGGTGAGGAGAGAAAGTAGAGGAGGAGAGAAGGTGGATGCTAGTGAGGGAGGATTTAGTAGAAGATAGGAGGAGGAAAGAAATGAGAAAGTGGAGGAGGGGAAATAGAAAAAGTAGGGTGGAAGGAGGTGAGAAGAGAACGGATGATGGAGGGAAGGAATAAGGGAGTAAGAGAAGGAAGAGGACGAGCAAGAAGTTGAGGATAGGAAGAAAGGAGGGAGAGAAGACCAATGTTATAAGGGGTGAAGAAAGGAGGGTGGATGGTGAGGTAGAGGAGGAGAGGTATGAAGGAAGGAGGTGTAGGGAGGAGGGTTAGAAAGGAAGGAGTGCATAAACGTCAAAGAAATGAAAGAATTGAGGACAGAATGGGGGGATGAAGGGCTAGAGGAGGGGGCATAGTTAACTACTGATTAAAGTACATTTTTAGTATTAGGAGGGACTTTATTTAATGTTTCCATTAAGATCTAGTTTGATTAAAATATCTCTACAAATAAAACACAAACATATTATATTAGTTATGCTGTAATAAAAAGAGTGTTTGCTTTTCTATCTAGTATGCCATACTGCATGTTTTATAAATCTGTGTTCTCTGTTTACATTTGTTTTTTTAATCTCCTCCCTAAGATATGTTTTGCCATAATTAGGATTTCCCTTATTGATGTTTAGTATTTGTTGTGAACACATTTACAAATCGCCGTAGAGACGTGGAGGAGAAACATTTAGTGGAGAGTGCAGCAGTGAGCAGCCGGCTGGGGAGCTGAAATCATCACTACACCCAACAGCCCTGGTTCTCCTCTCTCCTGTCACAATACTGTTCACTCTCTCTGTCCAGACAGTTCAGAGGTCAGGGTCAGCTATAGTGCTGTATGTCCTGGAGAAAACGGGGCTTAGTTTTCTTGCTCAAGGGCACTTCAGCATGGAAAATGTTCACGGTTACTGGTTTCATTTGATCTTTATTCTTGCTGCTGCCTGTCATCTTGTGATATATCAACATCTGAATATTTGTTGTTCTCTGTTAACCGACGATAAAACGGTTCATTGAGTACATACACATAATCACAGACCCGAAGCATTGTTAGCCAGTCAGCTGCGCCCCTTCAGCAGAGTTTCCAAAAGTAAAAATGAACATTGCCGAGGGTTGAATTTAATGCCTCTTCATTACAAAGCAACAGGCTGTACATAATAGCCCTCAGCACAATTTACATTTTTACTTGGATTCATTATTAATTCTGTTTAATTTTATTGGAGGCTTAGAAGCATCCTCAATGAAGTCCAACTTAATGAATGAGTGTGCGTTGCTAATTAAGGCACTAAAGCGGGGTTGTCGGTGTAGGAGTGCTAATAAGTTCCCTTAATCAGGAGCTTTGTACATATGAATTCATTTCCGGTAAAAGGCCATTTACTTAATAAAGAGCCCATTGTGCAGTACAGTGTGAGAGATGGTCTTTATCTACTATCAACAAGCCACTTTATCTGTGATTATTATGTTGGTAACTCTCACTTAATGAATAAAGACACAATGGTAGCCCTGTCTGAGGCTCACACACAAGGTGGACTGAACTCAACTTGTAATCAGATCAAAATGTAGCAATAATAAGGGATTCAAGTAGGATATAAAGAATTTGGACATGTTCAAATAAAGTGGTGAATGAGTCATAACAGATCACTGCATAACGTTTACTTCTCAGTCTGTGAGAGGAAAGGCCCCCAAAATGTATTAATCAAATCTGATCAAAGTCAACCTTCTGAGTGTTAAACTCTTCATAAATTACACCATTTTTCTTTTTTTTTTTCAAAACTTTGATTGTTGCTTATTTAGGCACGAACCTTAATTGTTATATATACATAATTAAATAGTTAAACTTACAGTTTTCATTGGCTTTAACTTTAATTTCAGGGATAAATTCTGCAACGACATGACATAGTTGGTGACATGAAGAGTAGTTTATGTTCTACGATACATATGTGGATTTTTTTTAAAGCTAGTTCTGATTGACTTGATTTCGTTTTGTTTGAATTTCAGACTAAATATCTTAAAACAGACTGTTTTCAGGTTAAAGCTAAATAAATTAAAAGGGCTTTAGTATTCAACACCAGAATATTGTAGAGAAAGCTTTAAAACAATATTTAGATCCAACCCTGTCTCCTACAAAATGACGTTCCCATACAACTAAACTGTGTTCTCAATTACGTTTGGAGAAACGTATTTTCTCCTGGATTAGTGTTGCACTTTTAAACAGTTTTAAACACGTTAACGTTGTAAATTAAACAGTTTTAAACACGTTAACGTTGTAAATTAGAACAAAACAAGACAAAAACCCTCAAAACTACTTGGTTAGATTTAGTCAAATATCATGGTTTGTTACGTTCTGATTGTAAATTTAAATAAGTGAACATTGACTATCATTACAAACGTATTTGTGATATGTCAAAAACAAATGTAATCCTTGACGAAATATGTTACCCTCAAAACATAATTCACAATGCAGTTCCGTTGTATGGGAACATCATTTTAGGAGACAGGACTGTTTAGTCCATAATTAGAAAGATAACATTTACAAAAACAATAACTGAACATTTAAATGAGTTAATTAAATTATAATTTTTAAATATTCATTCAAGTCTTTGGTGGCTAGTCAGAATTCCTGTGTTCAGTGAATTTGGAATAATGACCTCAGTATTTATAAGTACAAGTGCTAGCATAGTTCCTACAACAAAAACCCTGACACCAATAAGAATCACTATTTGAATACATCTCTTATAGCTTCTAGGAAGCTTGTAGCTATAACAGGCAGCCTGAGAGGATTGAAATCTTGGCTCCCCAAATGAAGAAGTGGCGAAGAAATAAAAGAATGGAATGAGATGAAACAGAGATGAAAGACTCTGCAGCATTGACGGGTCAATATGAAGCAGGGCAAAGCAACTGCTGGGCACCACCAAACTACACGTCCCATGGTGCCGGGCGGGGCTCCACAGATGGTGTTCCCAGGTTAGCTTGCTATAGCGTTGGGGGGGTGGTTGGTTTGTTTTCTGTTGAGAAGGCAATATGTCCCTCTGTCAGCAGTGAGAGGCTGGTGCCAACTGGCAGGATAAGAGATGGATATTTAAAGACGGGAAGAATGGAAGACAAGATGAAGAGCAGAGAGGAATCATGCAGGAGGGGATGATGAGAGGAAGGACAATAAATAAAGACAGAGACAAAAGAAAAAGGAATAGGGAGGGCTAGAAGGTCAGATACATCTATGAGGCATGAGAAGTGCTCAAAGGGTTTATGGACAATAAGAATAGAGTCAGGAAGGAACGAGGAAAAGGACAAGCAGAGAAAGAAGAGTGACGGAGGAGGTAAGTGCTGTTCAAGAAAAAAATTATTTGCTCTAAAATGCCCAAAACAAATTATGTTTTAAAAATAGCATCACAATTCTCCAGACGAGACGTTCGTAAAAACGATGCTGAACCACGTTCACATCTCCGGGAGCCGCAAGAAGACTCTCATTTCTCAAAGCGGTACTTAAGACGATGAAAGCTTTGGGAAACAAACCCTCGTCCTGTAGTCTGTACAACGACTGCTGGACTGATAAAGATAATTAGCTTATGTGGCGGGTAAGAACACACACACACACACACACACACACACACACACACACACACACACACACACACACTGGAGAAAACGAGGGAAGGCCTGCAAGAGTGTGTTAATGTGCTGAGGAGATGTGGATAGAATAGAGGGAGGGATGAGCAGAGATACAATGGGAGAATAACAGAGGACGGGAGAAGAAAAGCAAAGGGAGCTTACAGGGAAAGACCTTGGCCCAAAAACGGAGGAAAGTCCTTGTACCACACACACATACTCTACGTCACACACGTGCACCAGGGCTGGCAGGCAGCCAGTGTGAAGTGTGACACATCCTACATGCCTGTGCATGTGCAGAACAGCATTCACAAAAAAAGCTGTGCCACATTCATTCACCTTCACTCAGTTTGAATGTTGTATAATTTGAGTTTGAGGTCACATTTGGCTTTGGCCAGAGGGGGAATCGACCTCAACTGTGCATGATACAAACACTGAACATATACAGCTGCTGTTGGTTGGGAAGCTAGCATCTCCAAAACGTCAGCTTGTCAGAAATAAAACAGCTTTGTTTTCTGCTCGACTGCACTGATTTATTTTTAGTTTAGCTTTTGATTCTCGGTTTGAACCTGAGAGGACCCGACCCAATGGGTGAATCTGGGCCAGGTTGCACAAAGGCAGATTTTGACTCCTAACAAATGGTATTGGAAGCATTAGAAACCTCCCCACCTCACACCTTCCTACATCAGAATTGGGAGGGATAAGTCCGACAGTTGTTGTAACTTTTCCAAAACTGACAATCCAGCCCAGTCTCACAGCAGTACGTGAAATAGTCACCAAAATGAATGTATTCATTTGTGTACATAGACACAAATTTAAAAAAAAAATTGTGATAGTCAGCAAATAATTGTGAATCGGGAAGTATAAAGAGCGTCAAGCGCTGTGTAGGGAGGAGGTTGGGGTGGATGGGTTTTTAACTATTTTCATTGCTTTTTGTAAGTACAACAGAGTGTAACACCATGAATGCCTTTGAGAGTATGAAAGTGTTCCTTTATCCTCATTTGTTGGAACACACAGCTCTTGGAGAGATATCAGAAAGGCAGCATAATGCAAAATGAGGCTGTGACGGCATGTGGTCATTCAGAGCAAAAAGCATGTTAGTCTTTAGATGTAGTTGGACGACATGAACTAGTGTGTATAAAGCATACCAGCCCGGCTTCACCAAACGGCATATGAATTACAGCAACTAAGTCATTTCATGTGCAATAACAACGCCATTCTTGCTTTTTTTGTCATTTCACGCAACGTATTCTCATACAACAGTTCCCGTTATCTTACGAAAAAGTTCTTTCTCCTTTTTCATTTGTTTTCCTTCGAATGTCCAGCAACTCGTGTCAACTTCCGCTCGTCTTTCGAAAATAAACTCCAGTCTTCACAGGAAACAACGTCCTTAGGTTTAGGCAACAAAGCTACTTAACTGCTTAGGAACATTTTGTGGCGTTACTTAAATATGTAAGTTATGTGACAAATAAATCAATGTTGACCATTGTCCTGTGTCCTGGGCAAAAGTCTGGTGTTTTTTGACCCAACCGTACATCCGACCTCCTCCCTACGCGGCGTTCGCCGATCTTTATACTTCCTGGTTCACGATTAAGTGGATTAAATATGACTTTATTTTGTGGGATACATACGAATTACAGTGCATTTTTTTTTCGTAGGTATAGCTACAAACAGTGTATGAGACCAGCCTGTTTCATGTCATGTTTCATTGATTGCAATGTAAACACATCCACGTGAATATGCTACGCTCAGAGCTAGTGATGTAGAATAAACAGGGAGTACGACTACTTGCGGTGGATGGGTCCAATAAACATAGGATTTTCAACCAGGAGAGCGGTGTTCGTGTCCCAGTATTGATGAGTTAATTTGAAGTAAAGTTAGTGATGTTTGTGACGTGTTTTCCATACTTATTTTACATTGCTTACGTACATATTTGACTTAGTTTATGTACTTATTTGAAGCCCAATCATGATGTTTTTCCTAAACCTAAATAAGTCGCTTAAATCTAACTACGCCGTTATCGTAGTTTTGTTGCTTAAATCATGACATGACATTATCATGTCCTTAAAATGACATGCTACTTATACGCCTCCCCATGAGATCGGGTTGAGCATACTGAAACCTTTCCCAACAGGTCACGTCTTCATTTGCTAGTGCCTTCCAAAACTGTTCGGTTGGTTTAGGCAACAAAAACTACTTGATGAAGGTTAGGAGAGGATTGTGATTATGGTTATAAGGACTCATTGACAGTTAGGTAATGGGATGCAAATATGTCTGAGTCTTATTCTATGCCCAACCATCCACTCAAACCTCATGCTTAATAGATTAGAGATCAGAAACAAACACAGAACCAATGCTGGTTAAATGTGGTTATAGGCCCCATGTAAAATCTTTAAATTCTTGGATACGGTTTCATCAGTTAGAGAAGATAATTCATCACAACTAAACCATCCTGTTGCTGTAAAACATGAAATCTGGAGTCATAAGTTATTAACCTGACAGCAGAGACGTGTTGTTATCTCTCTGGTGGACAAATGTATCTCAAGGACTTTACAGTACCTTGAGTAACCCCGGTGGGAACTGAAGCACTGAGCCTGCCGTTGTTGGTGACTCACACCATCAATCAGCCATTTAAACAACTGAAGTTAGTCTGTGATTCATTCTCCCTCACCTCAGAGAGCTGCACGCCAACTGATGATGATGATACTTCACGTCTTATACAAGCAGAGTGCACATCTTTAAACATCTCTGCAGTCGACTCAACGCTTGTATATCATGCCTGACCTTCTGACCTTCTGACCCACCGTACAGGACATTTGAGCTGACAATGCCAGAGAGCCACTCTTCTCTTTGAGAGGAGGAACTCATACATTGTAAACATTGGTCTTAAAGGTCAACCAACCAATTCTATCTATTTCCTAAACTGTACTTGTGTTGTCATAATGACGATAATGAAGAGCAGGACAGCAGAAGTTTTTCTTTTCTTGTCAATAAAAAACAGAACTGATCTCTTTCTCTTCTGAGATGGATTTCGTACAGTTGGATTGTTGTTGCAAAATGGCCACAGTGTTACGAACCCCTTTGGGTTTTGATTGAGGAGGGCTGAGACCAATCCCTGATGTTTATATTTGAGGTTTTAGATGCTTGAAACACTTTCTGTTGAACGTGTTCGTCATGGTGCAAAGCATTTCCAAGGTATCACCTTTAGATAGTGTGGATAGGACTGTAACATGTTCATCTATGTTTGGTTGCTATTAATGTTCTGCAGTTTATTCCAAACAAATTCATGTTACTGCTGCGGGTGTCAGGCTACTAATAAAACTGGCAGAGTGGAACCCAAAAGCACAACAGGAGACAGGCAGCTCAACGGTAAAGAAAAGCTTTTACTTAGTAAAACAGGCAGAGGTCAATACCAAGTAATCACTAGTGAATCAGACAGGACAAGGAAATGCTGGAAAGCTGGGTGGAAAGAATTCTAGACAATCTGGAAAGTGACTGGTGAAATGGGATGGGTTTAAATAGGATGGGTTTAAATAGGATGGGTTTAAATAGGCTGAGGAACTGATGAGTGAACAAGCTGCAGGTGAGGAGGTGGCCAGGGAAACCCAGGTGAAGGGAATGAGGTGATTGTAAGCAGCAGGGCGGGGCAGGCTCTGAAATGACAAGAGAGGTTAATGATGAGGCATGAAAACAGAACAGATGAATAAATAAACTAAGAGTTGGCAGCGGTTGTGCGGGAAATATAAAACATGACAGAAAGTCAAATATTGACCGCAAGCACTCTTCATCCACGGCCACTCAGGCAATGTCTTTGTTTCAGCCAGCCAAGTCTCAAACTTAGAGAGCGTTAACTTAGCAGTTACGATGCTGCGTTCACTGTCTCCAGTTCACCGTCCGGGAGCGTTAACTTAGCAGCTACGATGCTGCGTGTAGTGTCGCGGACATGCAGCTACTTTCCCAGTAAAAGTCTCCACCGCACATTTAGTTTAGTTTAGCAGGTTGTCAGCTGTGTGTCTGCCGGCGTAACTTTAGCGAGTGTCCAACAAACAGTGTGTGTATTTGTGCTACGTTAGCAGCTCTAGCATTGCCGGAGGCTTCGTTCTCGCCGCCACACGTAGTCTGCGTAGCTTTATTGAGTTTCCAACAGACCGTGTGTGTGTGTGTTGGTGGTGAGTGTGAGGTTGTTGGTGGCGTTCTAGTTGTGATCGTAGGTGTAGCAGTGTGTCTACAGTTTATTTGTCGGTGAATGAACGAGCCGGAGACCAGAGCCGACTTCCTGTATCGTGCAACTCCGGCTCCGCCTCTTAAGGTGGGCTGTTAAAGTGGACCAGCTTTTCTCCTTAAAGAGACGAGCTGCTCCTCTGAGCAGCTCGTTAATTATTAACATTTCTTTTAACCGTTTTATCCGATAGTGTTAATCGGTTAAAATGCTTAATGTCGGTTAACGGTAAAACAGTTAATTATGGACATCCCTAGTACCATTCTTGGACTTCCAGTTGGGAAATCTCACATTGTCATAAAGGAAAAGAAACATGGATCTCTCAATCAGCTTAAATCCACCAACTAAGGCCACTGCACCATATTAATGCTAATGTGGTGAATGCACATTATTTCACATTTCCTCACAGCTCAACACTAGAAATATAAAACTATTCGCTTAATGTGTTATTAATGCTACTGTTAATCTCTATCTTGGATGTGTGATGGCTTGCATGTTGTAACCATGGGGAATCTTTTCTGTCATTGGCTTCCATTCCACGTGACATTAATGCAGCATTAGAGCAGCTAATGCAAAAGCTTTCACATAAAGGTTAAACCTCCATATGACAGACATTAACACAGATTTTACAAATGTGCCATAATAAGGTCTCCTTTAACACTCTAAAAGCTGCGTGATGTCATTTAAAGCTATATTACAGCATATTAAATCCTTCTATCGTTATATTATTATATATTATCATTACCATTATATTATATTATCATTACTAGAATGCAGACTGGATAAAGCTGGAAATCTGTCACTCTGTCTCCTCATCCCTTTTCCATACACAACAACACACACACACACACACACACACACACACACACACACACACACAGTGTGTAGTGCTCGTTGATAAGGTGGGTGTACTACTAGGTACAGATGGGTGGCTTACCGAGGAATAAATGGGTATACTCTTCTATATATGCCAATGGCTATTTGGCTGATAGGTGTACCCTCGTACGTATACCCTCAACTACACCCCTGCACACACACACACTAGCATATATATGATATATATGTACAATAAGTAGAGAGAGTGAGTGAGTGAGAGAGAGAGAGAGAGAGAGATGGACCCAATAAGACGTGGTGCAGTCTGCTGGAACAGTATCACAGGATGGGTTCCCCAAGAAGGAGCCAAGACTTTTTAGAGCACACACACACACACACACACACACACACACACACACACACATATATGCACACAGTCTCACATGTTTGCCTCACTCTCTCCTCCCTTTCCTATCCTCCCATCTCCTCTCTCTGACACACACACACACACGTACTGTAGTGACACATCATCCACACACACTTTGCCTCCCCTCCACTCCCTCCCTCCCTCCCTCTTCTCTCCATCCACGCGCCTGTGGGAGCGTCGTGGCTTCACCGTGCTGGTGTCCAGGCTCTATATTGACGGTACGGTGTTACAGCAGCGCGCTCCTTCCCAATGCGCCACCCTAATCCCTGTACAGTCCATTCCTCCGCTAGCAGGCTGGAGAGAAGCAGCTGTCATCAGCCGCTGTCATCAGCCGCTGTCAACAGAACCGCGCACATCCTCTCCTCACACCGAGCCGAGCACAGACACTTCAGGCTCCTCTCTTTCATACAACATCCCTGGCTTCTTTTTTTAAGGAGGGTGCTAAAAATGTCTGTCAACACACAGTCACATGCATGATGAGCAGTCACATGCATGATGAGCAGTCACATGCATGATGAGCATCATCTCTCATCCCTGCAGCCGATACACAAGTCATGTCGTGCGCAAACCAAAAGAAGAAGCGGAGCTCGCCTCAACAAGCCTAGAGATTTGGAGTAGCTTTAAAAGGGGGAGGCTGGAAGAGGTGAGGTGATACAGTATGATGGCTGATAAATGGTGGAATGGAGGGTTTGGTTTACTCACCCTGCAGAGCGGAGAGCTGGTCGGACGGTGCAGCCGACGACAGATCTGTGCGCACTGGGAAGCCTGGCACCAAATGTGCAGTTTTCCCCTTATCTCTCTTTCTCTCTCTCTCTCCCTCCCTCTTTCCTGCTCGCGCCGCACACACACACACACACACACACACACACACTCTCTCTTTTTCCGTGTTTCCCCGTACCTCCCCTCTTCTCCTCTCTTTTCTCCCCCTCTTTCACTCCTCCTCTTTCTCCTTCTGTTCTTCACTCTGCTCTTTCAGCACTGCGGAGAATCCGTTGAATGTGCTTCACTGTAGTTTGGGTATAGGGAGGTGGGACTGGTGTGTATATGTGTGAGGGAGAGGAGAGGAGAGGAGAGTGTGTGTGTGTTTGTGTGTGTGTGTGTGTGTGTGTGGGGGGGGGGCGGGGGGGGGGGGGGGGGTACAGTGATGTAGGCTAGAGGGAGAAGAAGACACGCGCACACACGCGCAAAGACAGCATGGCATAGGAGCGTGCTGGCTAGAATTGAGGACACATCATGCAAGCTGACAGCATGACTGATTCAAACACACAGCAACAATTAGCATCGTGTAACTCATTAATGAACAAAAGACCCAAACAGGAAGCTGTAGAGGGAGTGTGCCATTCATTTATTCTACATAATAAGTGAAGAAAATGATTGACAGTAGTGAATAAATGTCCAGTAGGGAGCCAGAGCAGTGACATCAACTCAACTGGTTTGATTTGGATCTGTTCTGTTTCTCTAAACTTGTCATACTGTTGGAAGGTTCCCCCCCTGCATGAGTCAAAAACATTTCAAATTTAACCTGTTCAGTTGGAATAATTGAGGGATAATGTGACATTAATGTTTAATTAATAAGTTGAAATCTAACATGAAGCATTAAGTGCTAGTTATTCTGTAATTGTATGGACATCAGCGGCATGGGAAGATCATGCAACACGTTTTCATCCCAACTCGGCACATACTGACGCTCTTTCAGACCACTCGGGGTCACTTTTTGTGAATTAAACAAAAACATTTGCTTAGTTTTAGGCAATAAAACCACTATAGTTAGGTTTAGGAAATTACAACATGGTTGGGCTTAAAACTACTACTACTACATTTGTACAGTGAAAATGATGCTGAACGTTGTGAACACGGGGCACACACAGCGGCCTCCTGGATGAAAGCCTTGGGGAGCCCCTGGGCCTGTGCTCGGTAGGTCTGTCTTTCAGCAATTCTTCCATGATCAGCGGGGGCTGGCTGGTTTTGATAACACAGTTAATCATTGCTTTGCAGCACACTAACATCATGACTGATTGGAAGGTAATTAGCAATGTGTAACTAATTAAACATCGAAACATGCATCTGTAATTTAGAAGATCAATCTTTTCCAAAAAACAAAAAGATGAACCGAATGAAATATAGTAACAGAATAAGCTACCATGGGGTACCAGAAGTGTTACTGGCCTATGAATGTGGGAATTACATGAATTACATTAACATGTATCCACTGGAAATGTGAAGATTTATGTAGAAACATGACAAAATGTAAGATAAGAAAACTGGGCGTTATGTAATATTGCATGTTTTCAATTGACAATGATGTAATCATGATAATGAGCAATAATGTAATATTGTGTAAGAATAAGACGAAAGTAATAACTTGCGTTGGTGAATGTTATTATTACATCATCAGTTGGAAACATGTATGAAAGAACAATGATCAGAAGTTAAACTGGAATTTAAGCAGGAACAGGATGTCACATATTAGAAAAAAATGTGTGCATGTGTCTCCCTGTGCTTTTGCATGTGATATTGTGTGTGTGTATGTGTGTGTGTGTGAGCGTTTGTGTGCTTGTCTGTTATGCCTCCGTACCCTCTTTCATGGTTGAATGGCCCCATCAGCCCCTGGCGACCCACAGACTGATACAGTAGGCTGTGCTGCCCTGTGACTCACTGTGTGTGTGTGTGTGTGTGCATTAGTTCATGTGTGGGCAACAAGGGAATTCATCCCACCTGCCAACACTAACTTCACACACACAAGAGGGCCTATGTGTACCAAGTCAACGATGTTTTCTGGATTGTGTGTTTTTGGATGAAACATGATTAGAACAGAAGAAGAAGAATCATACGCTACTTGGTTACCATCATACTATACAATTAAAGGATGTTAATTACATATTCAGTTACAATTTGATCTTGAAGTGGTACACAATAGAGGTATGTATTGTTATTGTTATTGATAGCGCCTAAAACAAAATTAAATAATTAAATAAATGAATGAATAAAAAACAAAATCTCCAAAACTGAAAGGATATGATACGAACCAGAAACCAACTGATGTTTTAGATTCCTAAAATGTACTGTCATCAAACGTCACTACACAGAAACAAACGTTGCAACCCAATCATCATACAAGAACGTCAGTAGTTGATAATTTAGCAAAACTCTGGAATATGTTCAACATCAAAATGTTAATGTCCAATGCCAACATTTTTTAAATTCTCAATTTCTGCAATAGCTGTGCATGGAAACTATAGTATGGTTGAGGTTATAGGTAAACATTGTGGCTATGGCAAATAAATCATGCTAAAGGTTTGGCAACTGAAACACTTGGTTAAGGTTAGGTACAAATTGTGATTACGTTAACTTCAGGTCTGTAACAATTGAACTCAGGTCTCCTGCATTAAAGACAAATCTGCTACACATGCATCCATCACGCCGGCCTCCACACCTTTATTTTCTGCCTTGCTGTAAGGACACACTGCTTCCTGGACTGGTAATGAACATAACAATAGACAAACGGGAGATGTCATACAGACCATCAATCAGCAAAATGGAACAAAAATGTGGAAACAGCTTTAATTTCCTTTTGTAAAAGGTTGAACCTTTGATAAAAAGTCCATATTTGCTGCACCGTTTCTACATCGAAGAACATTTCTTGCAGGACTTATGCAGTTGGAGAACTCCTGTGAGGACACACAACACAGCAGCCAGTGATAAATTGGCAAATATCATGAGGAAATCTATATCTTAAAAAAAATGTGCATGCTTGTCCCTGAATATCATCATCCTGTCAAGTGCAACAAGAGCCTGATGGGAGCTGACATGTGCCATGTGGTCTCTATAGGGTACAGAGTCAGTGGTAATCACATCCTTCGGTACATGATGACACTTCACAGCCACTGGCCTACATTCCCACATATGGGTCGTCCCCACTTCAGGTAGGCTCTCATCCCTCAGCGTTACAGCTTCCAGAAGTCCTGTTCCCAGGGGACAACTCCAAACTGAAAAAGTGTGTCCCATTTTGAATGTTATCAATCGATTAAATGGGCGTTATCACTACCATTCTAATGCTTCAGACAGGCCAAACTGCACCTATCACATTGTGAATTGAAACAGATCAAGCTTAAGTTTCCATTTGTGTTTTTTCTTGTATATTTGATTTGTTGTGTTTTTATCTTCTCTGTAAAGCACATATGTTCTAAAATGATTTAAAAATACAATTACTCGCAGCAAATTTTCATTTTTATTTCTAATTTTGGACAATCTAGCTCATTGTCCTATTATTGTAACCTGCTTTAAATAGGGGCAGAAGATAAACAATCTGAAATCATGTGAAACTCAGTGGACTACAGTATTCTAAACTTAAGTTGTTTTTTTGCCTTCATGGTGGAAAGCTCAAACAGAGTTGAAGATCAAGTGAAACTTGGCTTTCCAGTGAAAACACTTCTAATGAGGCCCAGAACAGCAGAGGGTTAAAGAACGTCCTGCCATTTATGGAGTAATGTGTGACTCATAATCACAAACATAGTAATAGCGAGGGAGCACATGGCCTATTTAACTGGTTATTTATCGAGTCAGGCCAACTGGTCCTGAGTCAAATTGCCTTCTGCTGCTGCACAGATCAGGGAAAAAATAACTTCTGGTGCATCCATCAGACTTTGCTGCAGTTTTACTGTTTCACAACTACAGCATGTTCTATTGTTTGCTGTGTTGGATGGAAAATTATGCTGATATAATGTGGCACTGATTCTTTGTCACTGATCGCTTTAAACATCTTTACTGTTTCAACACTGGACTGAAGACCACAGTGTAAAATGTTTCCTCTTACTTTCCTAAAGCTTGAACAGTTAACAAAATGGGGTGTGTTGAGAGCAACGGTAAATATCACTGAATCAATACTAATATCCCTTCAGAAAAGCAAAAGTCTATTTCAAAAGACAGAGCGATAATCAATAATTATACAAAGGGTAGAGTTCAGAGAGGAATCTGAAAATGGCCACTCACAATCAATTTGTTTAGTGATCCATTCCTCCTAATATCAGAACTGTTTCATGAACAAGGGAACTCACATATCAGCACCTCAAGAGCTGGTCTCTGGAAGGAAAGTGACCCACAGTGGGATTAAACAACAGCTGGCCTAAATGTTCACATGTGTATGGTACCCAGAAAATTGTGTTTCAAAAGAGTTTATTATCATTTTGGATTCTTTGATATTCCTAGAAAACGTTCCCAGTAAACACTGATTTGGTTATTACAGGTAAAATGATTAAACCTGGGTTGAATTTGTGATTGTTTTTACATGTAACCTTGTTTGAATACCATTTCAATGATTCTATTTCAACTGGTAGATTCTGCTATAAATGTAAATACATAGTAATTCAAATGCTGTTCAAACAGCACCGGTATTTAATCTAGACATCCAGAAAACCTTTCAACAGAATTTAGCCCAGTCAAACCTGTGCTTTTGTCTGGGTCCTCAAGATAGAGCCTGGGTCTAGGGGGTGTCCCTGGTTAGTTTAATCTTCTTGTCTGGTGGATAGTTGGTAGGTGTGAGGGTTAGCAGCGACATACATGAAACCTGGCTGGGCGGAGGTCTGCGCTCTCTGAGTGACCTTCTAGTTATGTAAATAAAGGAGTTAAGATAAGCATAGCTTTTGTCTCTCTAGTCGTTTACCATGGGCTCATGAGAACAGGTACAGTAATGGATGCAGCTCATGGTGTTTTCATGTCATATCGGAGTAATAGGAATTACGAGTCTAACTTCTAAATAGCGTTCACGTCAACAATTGTAGTTATGTCTGGTAAACATTCTGAAATCTGTGATGTATGTGACTTGACACTTGATAATACAGCAGTGCCTGAAAACCAAACAAATATTGACCAAAGTCCGTCGTTGGATGTAATTTAACCCAGATTTAATGGATGTTGTATTGTAAATGCACATTATTTTAATCCTCATACAACCACCTCTGTATTCATACAACTGTCTTGATGAAGAACACTCACAAGTCATTAACAAGGGAATCTTTTCCATCTCTGCCATCCATCCATAGACTGTATATAAGAAGTGGACGTAGTCACTGTGACATCACCCGGCGTTTTGACGCTGAATAAGACATTTTTAAGCGAAACCAAAATGTTATAATAAACTTTCATGAAGAGAAAACACACAGTGAAAGGTTTAAAGTTCTAAGATGAAAACACAAGACAACTCCCAGACCTGACAACGCCGTGGTAGCGACCTGTCAATCACAAGGTAGCCCCGCCCTAAAGCATACCCTGCTTTATGGTCTATCTGACTCTAAATGGGACCATCATTTACTAAATGAACACCATGCTGTATTGAAGAAGACTTCAAACTAGCGATTGAGACCATAAACTCATGTTTACAATGTTTACTGAGGGAATAAATCAAGAGAGAAGTAGGCTCATTTTCTCATAGACTTCTATAGAACCAGAGGAGTCGCCCCCTGCTGGCTGGTAGAGAGAATGCAGGTTTAAGGCTCTTCAGCACTGGCTTCACTTCACTACTCAAATTGTTTCATCAGTCAACAACAGCATTGCATTTTGGGTCCTACTTCTCAAATGTGCTACTTTTCTTAGTTTTATACCATTATAGAACAAATATTTGGGGTTTGGACCTTTAGTCAGGGCTCTTTAAAATGTGATGGGAATCACCATTTTCTGACATTTTATAGTCTAAATGAATTATAGTCAAGAAAATAATTTACAGATGAATCTATAATGAAACTAATTAGTAACCGCTGTAGTCTCAACATCTATTTTTCCAAGTCAATTCTGAGGGAAACAATTGATCTCAAAGAAATGATCCAAGGGTAACCACATCACCTGAATCCCAGTCAGCCTGATGTCCAGATGGATAACATGCAGCCAGCAGCCTCGGCTGCAGCAGCTCGATCTGCACTGAGCACAAGCTTCTGCTCAGCACAGCTTGTAAAAACCTCCCGGTGGACACAGAAACCTACTACTTCTGCCTGAGGCATCCTTTAAGAGCTACACTGTGGAGTAACTGAAGTAAAACACCCTCAGCACCAAGGTGCTAAAGGGATAAGTGGGCCCGAACCACAAACTGTCCAGTGTTTAACAGCCCTGTCACACACCACTGTCATTAAGAATTTGTGTTGTTTGCACCTAAAACATTAATGACAGAGAGACAAGAGATAATCAGGCTGATTGTACAGTTAGTTCCCTTAGAAGAAAATATGAAATACCCTGCGAACAGAATCAACAGCAAAACGGTGCAGGGAGGAAAAAGGTCAAATAAAAGCTGCATAGTTCAGCAAGCAGAGTCCATATAGATCCTCCTCCTCCTCCTCCTTTATCCTTCTGTCTTTGTCTTATTCCTTTGGGGTCCCTCTCGCCCCCTCTTTCCTCGCCCCTCACTCTATTTTTAGCTCGCTGCCAGGGAAATCCAATACATGACCAGTGCTATATATAGCCAGCTGTACATCGACGTGAGGAATAGCATAGGAAGGAGGGATTTCTACATCAATGGACTGCAGACACTGGTGGTGTGGTAATGAGGGAGAGTTAGCTCCTACGTCTGCAGTTAGTGCTGCATGTTAACTTGAGAGGTTTATTTCAAAATGCTATATTTCTGTTTTAAAAATATTAAATATGAGCTGATTTACTCGTTCGCTGGGTTTCAACTTCAAGCTTTGTTTGCCATCTGAAAAGCATTAAAGGGTTTCATTTAAAACACAGGAACAGTGAGGATTACTGAAATAGGACTTTTTGAAATGAACTGGTTGGACAGCTAATTTCAAGGTTGGACTCATCACTGCTTATGAGTTATATCTCCATTCATGAATATGTAATGGTAATAATGCAAAGACGCTTTGCCCTGAACTGTTATTTTGATGTTTTATTATGTAGTCTATTTTACAGCATGTCTTCTCTTGTTTTCGGTCTGTATATTTACTACTTGTTAATATATGTTTGTCTGCCTTGTCTACACACACACACACACATTGCATTGTATGTGATGTCGCTTTAACTGTCTTGGAATAAACTTTCTAAAGTGCAAATGTGATGAACAGTTTAAAAAAACTTAAGGATAGAAGGAAGATGGGATCATCACAGAAGCAAAGAGAGCAAACTAATAGGCACATGCTCCACTTGGAATTAATAAGAATTATTAACATAAAAAAATGTATCTTCAAATGAAAATGGCATCGCTGACACTTCTGTGCCTTTGGCTCTGCATACATACTGTATGCTAATGTCACACTAAGCTCCGTGCACAGAACTGTACACACAAACATCCAAAACAACGATGTGACAGCAGCACAGCTTCACTAGAATATTAGAAGCTGTGTAAATGTCAAATGATTCAAGTGTGTTATATTTGCATGAGTTCATGCATCTGTGTAATTTGCCTGTGTACATACAGTACTGCTGTCCATACACTATTTGTGTTTGAGCACGTTTGCACTTTCATGTTTGTGTGTGCACGTGGCATTAACATGCACCCTGGGTGATCTGACTGTATTCAACTGGAACAAAATGTATGAGATCCAATAGTTTTATTTCTGTCGGATGTCATACATTTCCCACAATGCTTTTAGAAAATTAAAAAAAGGTTTGAAGTAGCATTCAGCTACAGGTTTTATATTGTGATGCAGAAAGAAATACAGAGAGAGTTTTCCACAGCCGTCACACAAAACCCTCCTTTTGTGTCTGCATTGCATTCTGGTCTATTGAGTCTTCTGTAGATGTAGGAAATAGTCTTTCTGCTGCTTTAAAGCTCCCTTAATCACTTTCTTTATGTTAACATTAAACCAAATGACTATGTGTAATGTGAGAATGGTTGCTCGTAACAATACAAATATATTTTTTATCAAACAGCTCTGCCGCTCTAAAAAGCTTTTTTGCCTCTTTATGCAAATAGTTTGTTTTACAGCACATTTACTGTAGAACTCAGTCTCAGCCCTCTCATTAACCCCATTTTTAGGGGCTGGGAGCAGTTTTCAGCTAAAAAGCCTGGATGAAATCCACTGTAGTCTACCTTCCCAGCACCAAACAGCACACACAGTAAAGAAAGTGTAACATCTAGCAGCTAAAAAAGATGGATATTTTATTCAGGAGTTGATGGAGACCAAAACAGAGCTAAAACAAGCAAGATCCTGCTAAGCGGTCCTACGAAGCTGGTTATCAACTCAGTAAATCAACCCAGGGTTTCTCAGTCTGGCTACGAGCGCATTCACATGAACGGGGCGGTGTTTGCAGCATCTGACCAATCACAGACATGGACAAGTCTACTGTCAGCAGACAGACAGACAGAGAGACACATTTAACAAAGGAGGAGTAAACTATATTAGACAAATACGAAGAAGTTAAACCCTTAATCAGGCAAAAAGTAACACAGATGAAGCTGCCAAATGCAGGAAGGACAGCTGGCAAAAGAAAAAACTCCCGATGTGTGAATGCGTAAATTAACAGACTTATTAATTTAACGGAACACTCAAAAGTCAGATATAGTCGTTGAGAAAGCCCGTCTGGGGACGACCCAATGACATCAATTCTGATTGATGTCTGAGTTGTATTATCACTCTTTCCATCCACCACTATTGGTTTTGTGTTATCAGTCCTACTTGTATTAGCTATTACAGCTGCTAGGCTACTATTGTGGCTGCTTCTCTCTCTCTCTCTCTCTCTATCTATCTATCTATCCCCCCAGCCGGTCTCGGCAGATGACCGCCCGCCCTGCGCCCGGTTCTGCTCCAGGTTTCTTCCCAGTAATCGGGGAGTTTTTCCTGGCCACAGTGCGCTTGGTGGATCCTGTTGGGTCTCTAAACTATGGTGTACGGTCATAGACCTGCTCTATATATAAAGCGTCTTGAGATAACTTCTGTTGTGATTTGACGCTATACAAAAATAAATTGATTTGATTTGATTTGATTTGATTAATATTACCATACAATCTGCTCACAGACCTCTGATTGGTCAGTAGGAGGTGCTTTTATACGAGTTGATCTCTTATCTGGAACATAACCTGTTGCGGAGCAGGTCAGCTGTTCAGCATCAGTTACCATGGCGATCTACGCTGGTAAGAAGTGATCCACCTTCGTAGGACTGAAAAACCTGAAGCGATAACCCTGAAGTTAACTCGCTAACCACAAATCCTGCTTCGTAGTACAGGCCTCAGGTAGACACAAACACAACTCGATGTAATTCCAGGAACACATCGTAAATGTTATAGTGTTTCCAGTTACAAGTTTTTCAAACACAATTTCCCGGGAAGGTGTATAAATAACACGACATGTCTACATGTCATCATAACGCGTTTTAGACTTTTCGCCTGTCATTTATGCGTCAAAGGCTTAAATGTTGTGTAACAGCTTTTTGCGTATCATTTAACGTCATATTGTTACCGTGAAACAGCCGCGGTTAGGTTTAGGTTAGGAAAAACAACATGGTTGGGCTTAAAATAAGTATGTAAATAAGTAAAATAAGTACATAAACGATTTAACATAAGTACAGAAAATACATCACAAATGCCAAAAACGTCATTTCAAAATAACTCAACAACACCTGTCTCCTGGTTGAAAGTCCTGTGTTTGTTGGACCCATCTACTGAACTTTTTATGTCACTAGCTCTGAGTGTAGCATATTCATGTGGGTGTGTTTGTTATGCAGTCAGTACAGACTAAATACAGTACACATGACACACCAAAAGAAACAAAGGTGTTGTTATTGCATGCAAAATGACTTACAAATGGCCGTGTTATTTATACGTCATTTAGTGAGACTGACTGGTTTTTCGCTTTATTTAAATATGGAAAATAGCTCTTGTGTCTGATGCTGCATGCACAATACAGTGTATGTCAGAAGAATGATGTGCTAGAGAACAGTAGTGAAGCTAGTTGGAAAACACCACCTTGGCTTCTGTGAAAGCTTGTTTTGAATACTTTCGAAGTCATTATCTGGTTGCTGTGACAACGGTGATTTCAGAGAAATTCCAGTGGGAAAAAAAACATGGGGTGGAAGAGGTGAAGGATGGAGGGAAGGAAGCAGCGAGGGAGAGATTATGAAATCAGAGGAGAGGTCTGACAGTGAGCGAACGAGGTGGTGATGCTATTAGGGAGAAAGAGGGGGAAGGAAAGAGAGGAGAAGAAGGGAGTAAATAATTAAGAGAGAGTAGGAGGAGGTTTAGGAAAGAGAGGAAGATAAAGAACAAAGAAAGGATGGAGGAAGAAAAGAAATGATAAGGAAGGAGGAAGTGAGGAATTAGGAAAAGATGAAGAAATGAAAGTAGGATGAGAGGACAAGAGGAGGATGATGAGGAGCAGTTGGAGCGGAGAGAAGAGCAGCGGGAAGGGAGAAGAAAAGTGTTTAACAAAACACTGAGCTGAATACTAACAGATGAATTCATTATGTTTATTAGACATGACTGAGGCTGTCTGACAGCTAGAAACAAACTGCTCTCCGAACTCGGTCGGTGCCGATGTTTGGCCCAGATTCTGTGGTAATGTGAGGAGTTCACAGCATTGCCAACCCCCATTTTCCCAGGAGACCTTCTGTTTTTCATTGCTCTCTCCCGGTTTCATCCCGGGGTCATAATTCTCACGTATTTCTCCTGATTTATGGCAAATTTTCACACTTCTTTCCTTTTCTCAACCTGTTTCTGGCACTGTACAGCGTCTTTAAGCTTTACTGTTTCCACCCGGACGACAATAGCTACACCAACTGTCGCTTCCTGGTGGAAGAGAGCTGCTGGTGACACTGCGCAGTTTGAGCTGATGTTTTCGCTGCGCTCGCTGCTGGGTCGCTGTTGTTACTCTAAAGAGTGGACGTTCCAGACAGGTGTTTCTCTAACATAACCTGTAACCCTACAAAGTAATGCAGTTAGTGTATGATATGCCATTTACCTTTGGAAAATAATGCTAGGTTAGTTCTGTAGGTAGTGGGCTAGTTAGCCAGGCATGGTAATGTTAGTTCTGTAGGTAGTGGGCTAGTTAGCCAGGCATGGTAATGTTAGTTCTGTAGGTAGTGGGCTAGTTAGCCAGGCATGGTAATGTTTGCTGCTTTGTAAATTAACCCGGTTTAATCCCTCCCCAACAGCTGTGCTCTAGAGTTTTGTAAGCACCCTCCAAAGGCTTGAGTATCGCAATTACTACACCCCCATGCACACTGTTTCAGCATGTGGAGTAACCCAAAGCTTGCCAGACCTGCAGAGCATGCCCATGCAGTATTTGGGGTACATTATTAATTTGAGGGCACAAATGACTAATTCATAAAAGTACTGGTACTCAGTAAGATGGATTTCTGTGTACCAGTGAGGACTGTCTCAGCACTGTTCTTCAGTGAGGATGTTGCACCCTTAAAGACACATGACTCCGTCTTCCTTTTGGCAACTTTTATTCTTCCCAGTTCTGTTGAAGTTATCTTTTACACGAAGCAATCAGAACCGCTCGCACACATATGTAAAACATCAAGCACGTTCCCTCATCGCTACTGCGCTGACTGATGACATCATCACAGCCTGAATCTTGACCTTTTCCAATAATAACATTGCGCTGACTGATGACATCACATCACTCTGAACTTTGACCTCGTGTATATTTCTTCTTAGATAACTTAAATCTATTCTAGGTCAATAAAATGTAAATTATAAAATATTTCTAGGTTGCAACAAGGACAAACTGTTGAGTGAAACAAGAAACAATCTCATTACAACAGGAGACAAAGGGGACTTCTGAAAAACTTTATAGGGCTGTCAAAGTTAACACTAATGTGTTTTAACAGTTCTAATTTCTTTAACACATTAACACAACATGTGATTTTTAGGTTGTAGCGGCTCAGTTATAAAGCTAGACTGAAGATACCGGTATCATATGAAACTAGAAAAACCTGATGAATCCATGGGTACCCACGAGTCTCCCCTTTACAGACATGCCCACTTTATGATAATCACATGCAGTTTGGGGCAAGTCATAGTCAAGTCAGCACACTGACACACTGACAGCTGTTGTTGCCTATTGGGCTGCAGTTTGCCATGTTATGATCTGAGCATATTTTGTATGCTAAATGCAGTACCTGTGAGGGTTCATAGTTCATCTGAAGCAAAGCCTTAACACCAACAGTACACATATGGTACTACAATGAATCTAAACTAATGAGATTAAAGGCTTCACACCGTCCTCCTTCTTAAATATGCTCTTGCACTGAACTTTATGAAGCAGCAAACAAAGCGTAGTGAGCTAAGCTAGAGGTTGGGGAGAGAGAGAGGATCAAGGGAGGATGACAGAGGCAGATTGACTGACTGGAGCAGAAAAGAGTGATTTTGCTGCTTCGTCAGGCTCAAACAGGAAGGTCAGCATCTTCAAAGGACAGTCAGGAAAAACTAGAGTAACAGAGAGAAACTGGGAGGAGGATAGAGAGAAGATGGGGCTGTGGTGCAATATATGCAGATTATATAGCATGTTTACATACGCAGACAAAGTGGAATGCCAGACCTGATTATGATTATTATGATGATTATTGTTATTTCTGGTGGATACATCTTTTCTTTCTTTCTTTTAACAATACCAACAGTGCCCCTTAGGGGTGTATCTGTTTGTATATTCAGCCCAAACCATTCACTTTCTTTGGAGCACACAGATTTAAGGCAATCAACTTTATTAGAAGACTAACGTTTCGACGCCAACTGCGTCTTCATCAGAGTCCTTCATCAAGACGCAGTTGGCGTCAAAACGTTAGTCTTCTAATGAAGTTTACTGCTTTAAATCCAGTGTGCTTTGGACCTGCTCTCTGAAGTCTCTCCTGTTACAAGATTGCCCTATTCTATCAGCACCGGACAGGCTTTTTGATTTTTTGTGGGATATACAAATTACAGTGCATTAGCCTACTTTAGAGAGTCAAATGGCATGCTCCTGCTCAATGCAGGCAATGGGTTTACATTGTAGTTAGTTGAAAGCCTAGTGCGTCTCTTACAGACGCTAAAGGGTGCCTTGTCCATTGGTATCCGATGCCGATGGGTGTGACAAAGCGTCTGTATTTGACTCTCTGGGAATGAGAACAGGCTGTAAGAACATGTAGTTAACATTGTATTGGGTTACAGAAGCTATTGAAAGCTAATCCTGAAGTGACATCAGGACTAACCTCTGTCAACCTCTACTGGTGACCAGCAGAAATGAAAGAAAATCAATATGATTTGACTTTTTCTTCAGTCACTTTATGCACATTAGTTAAGTAGAAGCATCCGTTTATTAAACGTTTAATATATGGATACATTCGTATGGAACCTGTGTGCACCGTCACACTGTGTGTGAGGCCCGGCTGTCCTTGAAAAATGTGTGTCAGCATGTGCATTATTGTTGCTGCTGCGTGAGCTGTCAATACTGTATTGCACATCTCTGCACCAATTATGATTGTTGCTGTAGAGCGAAGGAGAGGACGGGAGAGGAGGGAGGATGAAGGAGAGGTGAACGAGAGGAGAGAGGGAAGGGAGGTGGCGAAGGATGGAGAGAACAATACGAACAGACGGCAGAATGGCTGCCAAGAGAGAGGGAGAATGACGGCAGAGATGAGGTGGAGGCTAAACCCTCCCAAAATCTGTTTTTTCACATTGGCAGAGCGGCCTCTTGTCCTTTTTCTCTCTAAAATGTCTTTATGATGTGAAAGTCTTAGTTTCAATCATTAACAGATACAGGATATGATGTCCTTTGAAAGAGCAAAAAGACATTCCTTTTTAAGTGATAATTGCATTAAATGTGCTGATATGTAAAGATGTCGGTATGTTTCAGCACCAATTTCACAGGACAAATTCACGTCTATTCACTGAGCAGAACATTTTCTGTACAGTGCAAATGAAGGAAATCAGCCGGCGAGATCAGCTTAGTCACAGGAACACAAACGTCATATACATGATGTCAACAGGATTTAGCATTGACATTAAGAACAGCGCAGAGAGATGCAAGGAGACGAGAAGTCAAAGAGAGAGAGCCGCCGTGGGAGAAAGAAGGGAGATGGAGGGAGAGAAAGATGGGGAGAGGATTTAAGTAGAGAGGGAAATTAGTCGTCTGCAGAGGGTGCGAAGGATTTCAAAGAGGCATTATGTCTTGGCTCAGGCTTTTCTCTTTCTCTTAATCCTTCCAACTTCCGTGTACTGTATCACAGCAGGGAGAGTCTCAGCAGAAACAACAGTGAGGATCCACTTAATTTATTCCCACTATGGCGTCAGCGCCTCTTATCACACAACTTTGGAGCCTTGCTGATAAAGCAGCAAGAACAACGATTAATAGGAGAAGCGTTAATAGGAGGAAAAATGGTGCTCAGTCAAAACAGGATGTCCGTGATGTTGGAGCTTTAATATGCAAACTGATTTGAACTTTGGGGTGTGTGTTTTTGTGTGAGGGGATGTCGTCAGAGACAGCAACAGCCGCCTCGGGCTGCCTCTGTCCAACAGCCTGCAAACACTTGAAATGAAATATGGCAGCGATCAGACTGGAGGCGGAAACGAGGCGCACTGACGTGGTCGTAGTTACATAACGCGTGGCGATGCCCCCTGTCCCCAAGTGTTTTCAATGACTCTGGAGTATAAGCAGTAATAGTGCCGATCATAGTCCGGTATCCAGGGTATTTTTTTATTAAAAAATTCAATGTTTAGTGACCAACACATCAACTCCATCAACTCCAGTTGGTCCATATTCTATGAAAACTGGCATTTCTTTAACATATGCTACAATAAATAATGATTATTAATGGCCAAATTAAGGGAATTGCCACTATTTGCTGAAGTTTAAGTAATTTTTTGGTGTCGGAATAAGTTTAAATTTAGGATAGGTAATTGTTTGTTATATTTGTTGAAATTCTCTTTACAGAAACAGAAATCAATAATACTGTAATAAACTTTGTTTGGAAATAGCGGCCGTGGGTAACCTGTTTCACTCGGGTAAGAGGCTGAAAAGATAACCACCAGTCTCGGAGTGCAAA